>NW_006921649.1:10238818-10241481 GCF_000298275.1 Orycteropus afer afer | reverse complement strand
ATTTTCACGCAAATTCTTCTGCTAGTTGGGGTTTAGTCCAAATCTGCATCCTTTCCTTCAAGGCTCAGGGGTCCAAGATTATCTTCTGTGTCTGTATTTATTGGTTTCCCTTTTCTTTGTTGAAGAGGGTCTGTGCAATCCTTCTGCCTAGTCCGCCATCTTGCCCCGCCTCCTATTTTCTTTTTTTTTAACTTTTTATTGTGCTTTGCCAGCACTCGTCTGTCAGTTCGTCATACTGTGGTGGCTTGTGTGTTGCTATGAGGCTAGAGGCTGTGCCACATACATTTCAAATACCAGCACAGGGTCACCCATGTTGGACAGGTTTCAGTGGAGCTACCAGACTAAGAAGCACTGGGAAGAAGGACAGAACCATCCACTTCTGAAAAAACTGGTCACTTAAAAACTTATGAATAACACTGAAACACGGATACATTACTGGAAAGCTTTATGATTAGCTGTGAATCATCATCTGATATAGTTCCTGAAGATGAACCTTCAGGTTGGAAGGCACTCAAAATATGACTAGGGAAGAGCTGCCACCTCAAAGTAGAGTTGAGTTTGATTGCTGATGTCAGATAGATCTTAGCTTAAAGCAAAGAATACCAGAAATATGTTCACCTGTGTTTTATTGACTATGTAAAGGCATTTGACTGTATGGATCATAATTAAGTATGGATAACATTGTGAAGAATGGGAATTCCAGAACACTTAACTGTGCTCATGAGGAACCTGTACATAGACAAAATGGCTGTTGTTTGAACAGAACAAGGGAATACTGCATGAATTAAAATCAGGAGGACGTGCATCAGGGTGTATCCTTTCACCATACACATTCAATCTGTATGTTGAGCAAATAACCTGAACAACTGGACTGTATGAAGAAGAATGCAGCATCAGGATTGGAAGAGGACTCATTAACAACCTGCAATATGCAGATGACACAAACTTGTTTGCTGAAAGTGAAGAGGACTTGAAGAACTTATTGATGAAGATAAAAGACTTTAATATGGATTACACCTCAACATAAAAAAAAAAAACTAAATTTCTCAAAACTGGACCAATAAGCAACATCAGAATAAGTGGAGCAAAGATTGAAGGCATCAAAGAATTCATTTTACTTGGATCCACAATCAATACCCATGGAAATAGCAGTCAAGAAATCAAACATCATATTTCTCTGAGAAAATCTGCTGCAAAAGACCTCTTTAAAGTGCTGAAGAGCAATGATGTCACTTTGAAGACTAGGGTGCACCTAACCCAAGCCATGGTATTTTCAATTGCTTCATATGCATATGAGATTTGGACAATGAATAAGGAAGACGGAAGAAGAATTGAAGCCAGTGAATTGTGGTCTTGACAAAGAATACTGAAATCATCATGGACCACCAGAAGAATGAACAAATCTGTCCTGGCAAAAGTGCAGCCAGAAAGCTCCTTAGAAGTGAGAATGGCCAGACTTTGTCTCACCTACTTTGGTCATGTTGTAGAAGAGATCAGTCCCCGGAGAAGGATATCTTGCTTGGTAAAGTAGAGTGCCATTGGAAATGGGGAAGACCCTCAATGAGATGGATTGACACAGTGGCTACAATTACAGGCTTAAGCATAGTAAGGATTGTGGAGGATGGCACAGGACTGGGCAATGTTTTGTTCTGTTGTGTATATGGTTGCTATGAGTCAGAATTGACTCTATGGCATCTAACCACAATTGTGATTTGGGTCAAAGTTTGAAGAGCAACTTGGTTTTCCATTCAATTCTTAGTACACAATGTTCTGTGACATTAATTACAATACCCACAATGTAACGGCACTGTTCTGGTTACCTAGTGCTGCTCTGACAAGAAATATACCACAAATGGGATGGCCTTAACAAACAGGAGTTTATTCTTACAATTTGGAGGCTTTAAGGCCAAGTTCAAGGTGCCAGACTTTAGGGGCTGGGTGAAAACCCCTTAACCTTGGGGTCCAGCTCTGCCTCCTGTTCCTGGCCCACTGGAGCTAGAGGCATTTCTTCACTCAGACAGCTGCTGGCTGCTGAGGCTGAGAAGCCCCAAGGTTGACAAGTAAAAAGGCACAGTCCCCATGTTACCAAATCACACGGCAGGTCATTAACTTAAGTCCATTGTAAGTCCCAAGGTTGGCAGAACATGGCAGGCTGCTGAGCAATGACATGGCTACATGCAGGGTCCAAGTGTGCCATAGGCTAGAGGCTTCTGCTTATATACAGGAAGCAGACCACACTCCCTACGGCAGCTACTCAGCTGCTCACAGTAGATTCCACCATGGAGTAGATTACCATTCTCATCACGGGAAATACTACATCCAGCTGTCCAGCCACTCAACCAGGCCCAGCCAAGTTACACACAAACTGAACTACCACAGGCATTCTTCCCACTTCCTTCCTCTGTTTACCCTTTCCATTTGCCCTTCTTTCCTGTCCCTTCCTTCCTTCTGAGCTTTATCTCCTAGCAAAAGTTGCCTTTTGATCTCATATGATTGATTGTCCTAAGGAATGTGTACCTCCCTGGTATTATTGGTCATCTTCTAGACGTGTGGTGGTTATGTTTGTGTGTCAACTTGGCTGGGGCTGGTTGAGTGGCTGGGCAGCTGGTGGTAGTTATTCCCCATGATGAGACTGGCAATCAACTCCATTGTGGGATCTACCA
>NW_006921649.1:10220593-10237503 GCF_000298275.1 Orycteropus afer afer | reverse complement strand
TTCATTCTTCTTTGCTCTGGAGGAGGAGAGACCCATCATTGCATCTAGATGGCAGCTTGCTAGCTTTTAAGATCCCAGTTGCTACTCACCAAAGTAGGAGGTGGAACAATGTTTTGTATAGTATGTTATGCCAATTTAGCTTGATGTCCTCTGCGACTATGGTCTCAAGCCCGCAGGTTCAACTACTTGGTCCCTCTGGGTAGCTGGCTGTGACCAAGCAGTGACCACAACTTTGCCCCTTGTCAGCTCTACTATACACCTGGGAATTGTAGAATATTTTTTTATGGACTGTGTTGTACCAGTAGGAGCTCTGGTAGCATAGTGGCTAAGGCACTTGACTGCTAACCAGAAGGCTGGAAGTTCAAACCCACCAGCCACTCCTCAAATGGAAGATGGGGCAATCTACTTCCATAGGGATACTGCCTCGGAAACCCAAGGAGGGGTCGCTGTGAGTTGGGTCCGACTTGACAGCACATAACAACAACAACAACATGTTGTACCAATTGACCTTAATGTCCCTGAAGGCTAGGGTCCTGAGCCCCAGATCCAGTGACTCATTCACTCAAGGTGCTTGCTTATGGCTAAGAAGTTTTCAAAACTGCCTCCTGTATGCCCTGCTATATTCATGGATATATTTGCAGTTGTACTACATATGTAGAAATACCTTCTATCAAACTTATATATATATATTAATGTGTATGCAGGTGTATATAGCCCCATTTGCCTTCCCACTCGTATTCATCTTGTGTGTCTATTTGTGTATGATTTATAGATTATTGTTATTACTATTGTAATAACAATAAAAATGCAGGATTGGGTATGTAATAGTATTTACCTTTCTTGCCTTTAACTTTTGTGCTCCTTCAAGTATCTTCCTTTGCCTTGATTGTTTTGTCTTGATCCTTCCCTTTATTTTGTATTGCTTTTCCACTCTGGTGGCACAGGGGTAAGGCATTTGGCTGCTAACCAGAAGGTCAGCAGTTCAACCCCCTCAGCTGTTCTGTGGGAGGAAGATGAGGCAATTTACTTTGGTGAAGATTTACCTGAGCTCCATTTCGTATCCCTGGTAACCTTAAAAGAATGATTCTATGTGCAAACTTTTTCTTGCCTTTTGACATTAGTGGTGTCATACAATCTTTGTCCTTTTGTGATTGACTAAAGGAGCTCTGGTGGCGTAGTGCCTAAGGCATTTGACTGCTAACCAGAAGGTTGGTGGTTCAAACCCACCAGTCACTCTGTGGAAGGAAGACCAGGCAATCTACTTCCGTAAAGATTTACCACTTTGGAAACCCAGTGCGGGTCACTCTGTGTAGGAATTGACTCAATGGCAGTGAGTTTGGTTTTTTGGTTCGGTAATTTCACTTAGCATGATGGCTTCCCCCTTTTTCCATATTATCAGATCATCATTATTCTTTAACGTTTCGTAGTATTCTATTGGGCATATGTGCTATAATTTCTTTATCCATTCATCCATTAATAGGCATTTAGGTTATTGCCATCTTTTTGCTCTTGTGAGTAATGCTGTGATGAGCAAGTATGTACATGTACACATATCTGTTTCATGGCCCTTGTTACTCTAGGATATATAGTTAGTAGTGGGAATGCTGGATTATATGGTATTTGTATTTCCAACTTTATAAGGAAATGTCATACCATTTTCCAACTTTATAAGGAAATGTCACACTGTTTTCCACAGTGGTTATACCATTTTACAACATCACGAGCAGTGTATGGTGGTTCCAGTCTCTCCATACCTTCACTGGCATTTTTTGTTTTCTTTTTTTCCTTGAACTTTACTATTAATGCTGGAGTGAGATGATGTCTTATTGTTGTTTTGGTTTGCATTTTTGTAATGGCTAATTATCATGAGCATTTTTTTTTGGCCACCTGAATGTCTTCTTTGGTGAAGTGTCTGTTCATGTCCTTTGCCTATTTTTTCTTAAGTTGGTGTGTTAGGCTGGGTTCTCTAGAGAAGCAAAACAAGCAAAGCATATGTATACATATAGAGAGACATTTATCTTAGGAAAATGGCTCACACACTTACAGAAGCTGGCAAGTCCCAAGTTCTTGGATCAAACATCAAGTGGGAGGCTTTTCCTGACTCATGCAGCTGCAGGGGCTGATGAGCTCAAGGTTGGCAGGCAGTATACCAGCTATTGACTCCAATGAATGACAAATCCAAGATCTCCAGGCCAAATGGTGCATTGTTCACTCATGGACAGTTGTAGGCAACACAACAGGATCCCTATCCACAAAAGAGTGTCTCTTTTCCCAGGATGTCCATAAATATATTGGAAACAGGCCATACCTCTAGGGAAACTCCCTTTCAACGGATTGGCTATCAAAACATATACATCCGATCCCATCATGTGAATAACCCATATCACAATTGCTTAAACCATACAGAATTGTGGTCCAGCCAAGTTGACATACAGTTCCAATTATCATAGTTAGATTATTTGTATTTTTTTTGTTGAGGTGCTAAAGTTTTTTATGAATTTTAGAGATTAGCCCCTTGTCCAAAATTTTGTTGCCAAAAGTTTTCTCCTGGTCTGTAGATCCTCTTTTTACTCTTTTGGTGAAGTCTTGATGTGCATAAATGTTTAAATTTTAGGAAGTCCCAGTCATTCAGTTTTTGTTCTGCTGTTTGTACATTTTTATTTATGTTTAATAGTGTGTTTATGCCATGTATTAGGGCCCCTAAATTTGCCCCCGTTTTTTCTTTGATGATGTTTATGGTTTTAAGTTTTACATTTAGGTCTTCGATCTATCTTGAATTAGTTTTTGTATATAGTGAAAGATACGGATCTGGTTTAATTTTTCTGCAAATGGATATCCCGTTTTGCCAGCACCATTTGTTAAAGAGACTGTCTCTTTCCCATTTAATGAGTTTCACCCCTTTGTCAAAGATCAGCTGTCCATAGGTGGATGAATTAACTTCTGGATTCTCAATTCTGTTCCATTGGTCTGTGTGTCTGTCATTTTACAAATACCAGGCTGTTTTGACTACTGCGACTGTATAGTAGGTTTTGAGTTTGGGATGTGTGAGGCCTCCTAGTTTGTTCTTTGTTCTTCTTTAGTAGGGCTTTGCTTACCTGGGGTCTCTTTCCTTTCCATATAAAGTTGGTGATAGTTTTTCTATCTCTTTAAAGAATAATTGATGGAATTTGGATTGGTTTTGCATTATATCTGTAGATAGTTCTATCTGTAGATAGAAATTGATATTTTCACAATATTAAGTCATCCTCTCATAAGCATTGTATATTCTTCATTTTTGTAGGTCTCATTTGGTTTCTTGTAATAGTGTTTTATAGTTTTCTTTGCATAAGTCTTTTGTATATCTCATTAGATTTATTCCTAAGTATTTCATCTTTTTGGTGGCTATTGTAAATGGCATATATATATATATATACACACACACATATATATATAAACCCACCAGCCACTCCTCGGAAGGAAGATAGGGCAATCTACTTCCATAGTGATACTGCCTCGGAAACCAAGGAAGGGTCGTTATGAGTTGGGTCCGACTCGATGGCACATAACAACAACAACAACAACAACAACAGAGGCTCCTTTTTCATACATCATGTGAATCCCACTTGGTCATGATGTATTATTTTTCTGGTATGTTATTAGATTCTATTAGCTAGGATTTTGTTGAGAATTTTTGTTTCTACGTTCATCAGGAATAATGGTCTATAATTTTCTTTTTCAGTGGTATCTTTGCCTGGTTTTGATATCACAGTGTTTCTGTTCTGGAATAGTTTGAGTAGAATTGGTGTCAGCTCTTCTCTGAATGTTTACTAGAATTTTCCAGTGAAGCTGTTTGGCCAGGACTTTTTTTGTTGGGAGTTTTTTAATAACTTGTTTAATTTCTTGTTTTGTGATGGATCTGTTCAAATTTTCTACCTTAGATTGTGTTCATTTGGGTGGTTAGACTGATACTAGGAATTAGTCCATTTCTTCTAAGTTTTCAAATTCACTGTAGTACAGTTCATCATAGTATTTTTTATCATTCTTTTCATTTCAGTTGATTCTATTATGACATCACCTATTTCATATCTTATTTGTGATATTTCTTTTGTTAAATTTGCTAGTGGTTTATCAGTTTTATTAATTCTTTCAAAGAACCTGCTTCTAGTCTTGCAGATGCTTTCTGTTGTTTTTCTGTTTTCTATTTCATTTATGTCTGCTTGAGCATTATTTTCCTTCTTCTGTTGTCTGTCAGCTATTTTGCTGTTCTTTTTTTTTTTGTTGTGTTACATTGTTGATTTTGTTTTTTTCTTCTCTTTTGAGTTATACATTTATTGCTATAAATTGTCCTCTGAACACTGTTTTTGCTGGGTCTCAAAGATTTTGGTATGTTGTGTTTTCATTCAAGGAAAAAATCTTTAATTTCTTTTATTATCCAGTAGTTTTAAGCAAGGTGCTATTCAATTTCCTTATATTTAATTTTTCTCCTTGATCTTCTTGTTGTTAATTCCTGATTTTATAGCATTGTTATCTGAGAAGATGCTTTGTAGTATTTCAATATTTTAAAATTTATTGAGGTTTGCTTTGAGGTGTAACATATAGTCTATTCTGGAGAATATTCCATGTGCACTGGGAAAGAATGTATATTGTGCTGTTGTTGAGTGCAGTGTTCTATATATATCTATGAGATCTGTATGGTTGATTGTGCTGTTTAGATCTTCTGCATCTTTTTTGAATTTCTTTCCAGTTGTTCTGTCCTTCATCAAAAGTGGTATAATAAATTCTCCTACTGATATTGTAGGAGCTCTGGTAGCATAGTGCCTAAGGCACTTGACTGCCAACCAGAAGGCTGGCAGTTCAAACCCATCAGCCACTCCTTGGAAGGAAGGTTGGGCAATCTATTTCCATAGTGATACCACCTCGGAAACCCAAGGAGGGGTTGCTATGAGACAGGTCTGACTCGATGGCACATAACAACAACTGATATTGTGGAGTTGTCACTTTCTCTTTTCAATTCTGTTGAAGTTTGAGTTATGTACTTTGGGGATCTTTCACTGAGTATGTAAATGTTTATTATGGTCATGTACTCTTGTTGGATTAACACTTTAATCATTATATAATGACCTTCCTTGTATATTTTGATGTTTTTTTTCCTCTAACATTTATTTTATCAGAAAGTAATATTGTCACTCCTGCTCTTTTTGGTTGCCATTTCCTTGATATATGTTTTTCTGTCCTTTGATTTTCAGCAGTGTGGTAGTTCGGTTTGTGTGTCACCTTGGCTAGGCTTGGTTGAGTGGCTGGACAGCTGGTGGTAGTTAATCCCCATGAAGAGACTGGCAATCAACTCCATGGTGGGATCTACCACAAGCAGCTGGTTAGCTGCCTTTGAGTATGTAGTTTGCTTCCTGTATATAAGGAGAAGCCTTTGGGTATGGTCTCTAGCCTATGGCATGGTTGGACCCTGCATGTAGCCATGTCATTGCTCAGCAGCCTGCTATGCTCTGCCGACCTTGGGACTTACAATGGACTTAAGTTAATGGCCTGCCGTGTAGTTTGGTAACATCGGGACTGTGTCTTTTGACTTGTCAACCTTGGGGTTCTCAGCCCAGCAGCCAACAGCTGTATGAGTGAAGAAATGCCTCTAGCTCCAGCGGGCTGGGAGCAAGAGGCGGAGCTGAACCTCAAGGTTGAGGGGCTTTCACCCAGCCCCTAGAGCCTTGCACTTTGAACTTGGACTTAAAGCCTCTAAATTGTAAGAATAAACTCCTGTTTGTTAAGGCCATCCCATTTGTGGTATATTTTCTGTCAGAGTGGCACTAGGTAACCAGAACAATCTTAGTTTTGTTTTTGTCTAAGGTATGTTTCTTGTAGACAGTATATCAATGAGTTTTGTTTTCTTATCTATTCTGCTACTCTCTGTCTCTTGACTGGTGCATCAAATCCATTTACATTCAGTGTAATTATCAGTTTATGTAAAATTTCTGCTGTCATTTTGGCCTTTTTTGTGATGCTGATAATTTCTTTGTTTCATATATTTTCTGTGCTGAGTTAATTTTGTTCCTGGATTTTCTTATAATTTACTTTGTTGCTATTGTTTTAGTGTTTGCTGAGTCTTTTTTATTTTGGTGAGAATGTTTATTAGTTTTCCTTGAGATTAGCTTGTAATTTATTATTATTTTCCCAAGTTTAAAACAGTCCATTCTGTCTTTGTATGTCTTGACTTCCTCTCCATTTGAAATTTCTGTAACTACACCATTTATCTCCTCTTTTTAGTTGTCATTATTTACAAATTGACATCTCTGGTTCCCTGTTTTCAATATTGTAGGTTTATTTTATTTTTGATACTTCTTTATCTCAGTTGATTTCCAGGTGATATTGTCATGTGTCTTAATCTCAAGTTGTTCTCTCCATTGTTGGTTTTCTATCCAAAAGACTCTATTTGGCATTTTTTGTATGATTAGTATGTTTTTTTACAAATTGCCTTAATTCCTGTTTATTTGGATATATCCTAATGTTGCCATTGTATTTGAGGGACAATTTTGCTGTGTACATAATTCTTGATTGGCAATTTTTTCTTTCAATTTTTTTTTTTTTTTTTTTTAAATATGTCATCCCATTGCCTTCTTGCCTGCATGATTTCTGCTGAAAAATCAGAATTTAGTCTTATTGGCTCTCCTTTGTAGGTGGCTTTTCCTTTTTCCTGAGCTCTGTTCAGGATTCATTCATTGTCTTTGGTTTTGGGAAGTCTGATTATGATATAGGTTGGTGATTTTCTTTTTGAGTCTATCTTGTTTGGTGTTTGTTGAGTTTTTTAATTGCATATATTCTTGTCTTTCATGATATTAGGAAAGTTTTCTTCCAACAAATATTTGGCAATTCTCTTTTTCTTTCTTTCTTTTTTTTTTTTTTTGTCTCTTCCTCTTCTGTAATGCTGATCACACATACATTATTCCTCTTGATATTGTCTCATGCAATTCTTAGGCTTTCTTCATTTTTTTTCCTTTCTGATTGTTCCTCTAACAGATTGTTGTTGTTGTTGTTATGTGCCATCAAGTCGGACCTGACTCATAATGACCCCTCCTTGGATTTCTGAGGCAGTATCACTACAGAAGTAGATTGCCCAACCTTCCTTCCAAGGAGTGGCTGGTGGGTTTGAGTATTAAGAAATATGGCTTTAATTTTGCTAATTCTATCTTCCATTGATTCAGTTCTACTCCTTTATGCTTCCAATGTGTTATCTATTTCATAAATTTTAGTATTAACCTTCTGGATTTCTATTTGCTGTTTTTTGTATGGCTTCTAATTTTCCATTTATTTTATCAGTTTGTTCTTGTACTGTTGTTTTGAATTCTTTTAGAGTTTTGTCTGTCATTTCCTTGATCATTCTCCTCAGTTAATTGAACGTACCTAAATATAATTATTTTGAATTCCTTATCAGGTAGTTCCAATAGCATTTCTTCCTCCAGAAGATTTTCTGGTCTTGTATTTTGGTCATTTGCTTGAGCCATCTTATCCCTGTGTGTGTGTAATTTGAAGTTGTCTGTAGTCTCTGAGACATTGTGGTGTTATTGTATTTATTTGCTGATTGTCTGTTGGCTTGCTTCACCCTACAGTTTTGTCTTAATATATCTGGGCAACAGAGTGTGTCTGCTACTCTGGTTCTCTAGTTGCTAGTTTGGCAGCACTAAGTTGCTCACTCCCTGTCTTCAGGTGGATTTGGTAGTGGGTGGGAGTATGGCCATGAATTTCTGATCACTGGTAATGCAGAACAACTGAGGGCAGGCTGAGTATTATTCACCAACATGTGTTAAAAATCCAGTTGTGCTGAAGTGGGTGGTCACATTCATCCAGTGAGTGTGGTGACAAGTGCAGTGGGTAAAGTTGGGTAGGATACCTGGCTCCTGACTGCTGGGCAAAAAGAAAAAGGAAGAGGAGAAAAAGAAAGAAAAAGAGAGAGAGAGAGAAAGAAGGAGGAGTGAAGAGGAAGAACTAAGAAGAAAGGAAAAAAAGAAAGAAAGAAAAGGATAGAAAAAAAAGTGGTATCATACTGGCACAAACCCTAGCTGACAGACACAGCTGCAGCAGGAACATGACATTTGCTCTACAAGAGTATGCACTGTGAAATGCAGAGGAATGGGGGGTAAATCATCTGCTCCACAGAATAAAGAAAAAGGGGGGGGTAGGACAAGAGAAAAATATTGGGGGGGGGGAGAAACAAGGGGAAGAGAAAAGGGAAGAACTAAGAAGAAAGCAAAAAGAGGAAAAACAAAACTAGCACTGTATTGATGCAAGTGTTAGTTGACAAACATGGCTGCAGTGGGATGTGTCATTTGCTCTATGGAAGCCTATATCACTGACCACAGAGTCAGCAATCTTGGGTGCTGGTGATTGTGGAGGTGGTGGTGGGGCGGCTGTCTATTCCACAGGATTAACAAAAACAAAAATGAAGCAGGGAAGAGAAGAACAAAAAGAGGAAAAAAAGAAAAAAAAATAAGGGGGAAGATGGAAGAACTGAGAAGAGACAGAAAAAAATGGCAGCACAACTCTGGCACTGGGTGTGTGTGTGTGTGTGTGCAGCATTGACCAGATGTTAGGTGAGTGGGGGCGGGGAGTCTCACTTCTGGTCACTGGGAGGTTGTGCAGGATAAGGAGGTAGATCACACTTCTCTGGATGCCAGTTACCAATGTGGGTGCTAGTGCAGTCCTGGGTGAGCAGATTCAGTTATCTGATTCCTGCCATGATTGGAACACTGCTTGCAGTAGTTCAAAATGGCTGTGTTGTGCCAAGCCAGTTGGCAATTCACTGCTCTGTATGCCTCCTTGTTTGCCCTTTTTCTTCAGTCTCTTCCTCTAATTGGTATTTGGTCTATTTCTTTATCTCTTCCTTCATAGCTTTGTGTTCCAGGGTTGTCATCCATGTCCCCTTGGTTTCTTAGGTCTTTATTGTAGAAGGTCTGGATAATATATCTGCATAGTTCACCATCTTGGATCCTTCTCTCAATGGACTGTTTTGGTATTTGACACAATTATGATTAATGTGTAATTAAACCATGGACAGCACCTGCAGCAGGCTAGACCTACCTCTTCTCTTTAAATAATTGAGCTGATAAACAAACTGTTCAGAGCTGAAAAAAAGAGATACCTACTTTTTTTTCTCTCCGTTAATTTAGAACTAAGGTAACTCTTTGAGAGTCCCAGAGTAAAATTCATACAAAATGAATGAACGACATATCTATAGCAATTATCCAAGAGGATGATGGAAGTGCTTTTGGGAAGACTCTAATCAAGGTGACCTTAGTAATGTCTCTAGGGGGAAAGAGACATTGGGATTGTAAATAAGGAAGTTGCCACGTCTTCAGCAGAATCACATTCTCTCTGAAAAGCATCACAATTAGGCAGAGGATTGATCAGCCTGGAGCCCTGAAAAGGCACCTCAGGGATCAAGAACATGGCAGTGCTTATTCAGCAGCTTCCAAGGGAGTGAGGCTGAAGTCTGCCAGAAGTGTGTTTTTAAGTCACTAGAAACATGTCTCTTGTGGGGCAGGATCGTTCATGAGGCCTCAGCACAGTTCTAGGTGATAATCTCCTTTCTGACTTCGTTTTCCTTAGCTTTGATTTCAGCCCAAGAAGTGATGTTCCCTCGGCTTCCTTTTTGGCTTGACTTATAGGAAGATTGGAGTTCCTGAGTGGTACAAATGATTAAGCTCTCTACTAACCGAAAGAGTGGTGGTTCAAGTCCATCCAAAGGCATCTTGGAAGACAGCCCTAGTGATCTGCTTCCAAAAGGTCACAGCCGTGATTACACTAGAAGTAGTTTTACTCTACATATATGGGGTTATCATGAGTCAGAGACAACTCAATGACAACTGGTTATGGGGAGATCAACACTGACAATGTAGCATAAATATTCCGGTAGTTTGTTTCTTCCTTTCTTTCTCCTTTCCATGAACTGCCAGAAGCATGGATACATCTGTCTTGAAAGAAGTACAGCTAGAATTCTCCTTAAAAGTGAGGATGGTGTCTTCATCTCACATATTTTGGACATCTTTTCAGGAGGGATCAGTCCCTGGAGAAGGACATCTTGCTTGGTAAAGAAGGTGAACAAAAAAAAGAAGACCCTCAATGAGATGGATTGACACAGTGGCTGCAACAATGGGCTCAAGAATAGCAAGGATTGTAAGGATGGTGCAGGACTGGGCAGTGTTTTGTTCTGTTGTACACAGGTTTCTATGAGTTGGAACTGACTAAACAGCATATAACAATAATAACCCTCTTTCTTCTCTTTCTTATCTATTCCTCTTTGTCCTCTTTTTCCTCCTCTTCCTCCTTCCCCTCCCTCTGCTCCTATCACTTCTCCCTTCTTGTTCTTTTTCTAGATCTAGTTCTCAAAATAAATTAGTAAAGTGGATTTCATTCTGGTTTATATATAAGTCACTTATGAGATTGGGTAGTGTGCATAACTTCTCCCAAAGGCTAGTCAACTCTCAGGGTATTGGCAAACTCAAGTCTCCCAGACAATTGGGAGCACTGATGACAATTCGATGCAAGACTCCCAAAGCAGAGTATATGGGTCTTACCATCTACATCAAATGGTCTGAGCAAATAGCTCAGGTATGTAGCTGTCAAGGTAAGTGAATAAAATCTTGGGTGTCATGTCAGGAGCTAGGAAAGCCATAGGAGAGGAGCGAGGTAAGGTAAGATAACCAGGAAGACAGAAGGGAAACATCTGTCTATTCATCTATTCATCCATCCATCCATCCGTCCATCCTTCCATCCATCCACCCACTCAATTCATTCAGTAAACATTTATTAGTACCTAATCTGTGAAGATGAGCTCTTGTTGCTCAGTGGTTAAAGCATTCAGCTGCATATCAAAACATCAGTGGTTTGAACCCACCAGCTGCTCCACAGAAGAAAGATGAAGCAGTCTTCTGCAGATTTAGTCTCAGAAACCCTACAGGGGCAGTTCTGCTCTGTCCTATAGGGTCACTATGAGGTGGAATAGACTTGACGGCAGTGGTTTGATTTTTTGGATTTAATCTGTGAAAATACAAGATAAATAAAATGTGCTACTTACTCTCAAGAAATTTAAAACCTCGGGAGAAAAGCAGGTAACAATGATTACAGATACTACTTGAATCCTTGCTAAGTACAATGTATTTTGTGCCAGTTTCTTGGCCCCAGTTTCCACATGGGCCACAAAGAGAGGAAGGTGTTACTGCAAGTGCTGTGAATTGCATTACAAGAGAAAACCCCCAAGCTTAGGGAACGTGAATCGTTTATAATGGACAGTAAGCACATTTGCCCTTTCCTTTGGAGGGAGATCTCTATCTTCCAAGGTTATTTACTATACAAACATTCTTGAAAAGATAGTTTGAAACAAAGGCAGAATCTCTACTTACAAAATATGCAGAAATTCCAGAGATTCATGGGAAACCCCTTCCCAGTACTGCTCAGTTTCATTTTTTACCCTACTTCAACAGGACTCAATCCTGGGTTGTGACCCCTTTGTACCTGGCCAGTGAAGCAGGTGAAGAAGGTCTCTAGCAGGAGTGAGAACAGCAGGAGGGTGGCAGCATCTGACACTCTCTCCTATCTGCTAATGATAAAGATAAAGGTTCTGCTTTATGAAAAATTTGTTGATTCATCCTGTTAATATTTCAGAGCAGGCATCCAAATAGAAAGGCAATCTGCATAGGCAAACCCTGGGTAGGCATATTGAGGCATGTTGTGTACTATTTAAAATGATGGTCTGAATGAAGAAAAGGATTCATATCTGTTGAGAACATACTGCATCCAAGCTCTGAGACCCATATTTCTATGGCCTTCATTTTATTGAATCTCATAATTTTTGACATAAATATTTTTATGCCTATTTTACAGGCAAGGAAGCTGCAGCTCAGAAAAGTTCATATAATCTGTCCAAGGTACAGAGCTGATAAGTGATGGATGCGATGTGTGTGGTACTGAGTTCTCCAGCTGGAGAAGGAAAGTCAGGTTTGGCCCTGCTCAGAAAGGCTTTCAGGGACATGTCATATGTAGAGTGTTGTTTTGGTTACCTAGTGCCACTCTGACAGGAATATACCACAAATGGGATGTGTGAACAAACAGTAGTTTATCCTCTTACAGTTTGGAGGCTTTAAGTCTGAGTTCAAAGTGACAGGTTCTAGGGGCTGGGTCAAAGTCCCTCAACCTAGGGGTTCGGCTCTGCCTCCTACTCCCAGCCCACTGAAGCTAGAGGCTTTTCTTCACTCAGACAGCTGCTGGCTGCTAAGGCTGACAAGCCCGAGGTTGACAAGTAAAAAGGCACAGTCCTGATGTTACCAAACCACATGGCAGGCCATTAATTCAAGTCCATTGAAAGTCCCAAGGTCAGCAGAGCATGGCAGGCTACTGAACATGACACAGCTACATGGAGGGTTCAAGTGTGCCATCAACTAGAGACCATTCCCAAAGCTGCTTCTTATATATGGGAAGCAGACCACATACCTAAAGCAGCTACTCAGCTGCTCCAATAGATTCCACCATGGAGTTAATTACCAGTCCCACCATGGGGAGTAACTACATTCAGCTGCCCAGCCACTCAACCAGGCCCAGCCAAGCTGACACACAAACTTAACCACCACAATTCCACCCCTTGTCACCTTGGCACCTGTACAGAACTTCAATGGGTGGCATCTGTACAGATCTCCTTCACTGGGTAACTCCAGTCCCCTAGTTCCTGAGTGGTGACCTCACCCCCTTGGCCTGGTGGGCCCTGTTCCTCTCCCTCTTGGGCATGACAGCCCTGCCCCCTCACTCTTGGGCAGTGACTATGACACCATCCGGTGAGCTCACATGAACGAGCAGCCCCACACTCCAGGACCAAGTTGGTGAAGGTCTGGCTCTTTCAAACCTAGGGGGTTGTGGTAGTTCCACCCCCAAAGGCCATGGTCCTACACTTGAGGCTGAGGCAGTTCTGTTTCCTGTTTCCTTGGTCTCTCTGTTTCTGCCAATTAATGCCCGAGGGCAACCCACTCCACCGGAAATCTTCCTGCTCAAAGGACACTTAGCTTTCTTGCTTTGTGGGCCAGCCAACCTGCTACTCCATCTCATGGTGGTCTCTTCTACCAATTAATGCCCAAAGGCAGCCCACTCCTCTGGCAGCTGCATCCAGAGCATAGAGCAGGGCAGTGGAGGGGAAGCAGGAATCCTGCCCATAGGGCCTGAAGCAGAAAGGCGGCAGAAAGGAAAGGCACTCCAGGTGGCAGAAGGGCCCAGGGTGTTGACTTGGGGTGACCAGTCAGCAGGTAGGGCCAGGACCTCTGCCATGGGGACTCTCTCTTGCTAAGTTGCTGTCTGTCTGGGCAGGGTGACATCACTGAGGGGGAATTTCTAGTGTAGCAGGTGACAGGCATTGCATTCAAATCTAACAGCCTTGCTCTTGAGGAACACCCAGCCCACGCCCCCGGCCCCCCAACACACACACCAAGCAGAATGCCCTGGGAAATCAGATGACTCAGGTTTCTGTTTCTCCAGTGAAACCACCACCTGTCTGTGGGTGAAAGTGGGTAAAAGTCCCCCTCAGCAGCTGCCAGCACTCCAGGCTGTCTGGGTGGTGCAGGGTGGCTGATGAGTGACTGAGGGGAAGTTCATGAATGGTCCTGGTCAGAGGCAGCTGCCAACTGACACCTCCCAGATCAGATCACTGTGTGAGTCTTTTGTTCATTTCCTGGGAACACATTGCCCCTCTAGGGAGAAGCCAAGCCCATCCACTGTAGTCTGCAGCCCCAGGCTTCTGCCTCCTCCTCCAACATGGTGGGGTCACTTTCTGGGCTTTTGTCCAGCCATTGGGACTAAGGCCTCCCTTTTGTTGCTTGGGGGTGTATAGCAGGTGTTTGGGAGGAGTGTTCCTTTGTTTATTCCTAAAACCCAGGAGGCATATGGTCTATTCCTCTGTAGAACAGTGGCCTCCCACATTCCCAGCTACTGTCCTTCACACCCCATATCTCTGGGAAGCAGAAGAAGGAAGGAGAAAGTGGGTTCCTCTAGGGGACCCTGGTGGACTCATCTCTGGAGGGAACCTTCTTCTCTTAACTATCTAGTTCACCTGGGATGTGACATTGCTTAGCCCTGAGGGCCCTCAGAAGGGTTAAGCATTCAGCAAAGAAGCCTTTGAAGTAGCTGTTGCAAGGGCCTCCACTAGTCCCTGAGGACCTTTGGGGCATGATCCACAGCACCTGTATCTGGCTGTGTCTGGTTCCAATCAGAGGAGCTGGGAGGTGACACATGTGTTCTCCTCCTGGCAATGATCTGTCTGTCTGTGAATTGATCCCTGTAGATGTCTGTCTGTCTGCCCTCCTTTCACAACACCACTCTCAAAGGAATTTCCAACAGCAAACTGATCTTAGGGGTGAGCCTCCTCCCTGGGGTCAGGATGGGGACCCTATGGTGCTTGATTGAGGGTGAGTGTGAGTGTGAGGGAAGGAGACAGAGTGGACATCTGGCTGCCTGCAAAGATGGATTCTGGGGCCAGCACACTGTTCTCACTTGCAACAGAGCAAAGCAGGGAGTCTGAATGGACCTGGGTTTCCCCACTCTGCCAAGTGTGGCTGTGTGACCTTGGGTAAATCCTTTGCCTCAGTGAATCTTCAGATCCTCATGGGTGAAGGGGATAATACCTAGCTCATTGAGTTGTGAAGCTTAAATGAAAATTCATGTAAAGAAACGAGTGGACAATGAATGTAGGTAGTTAGGTTAGATTTTGAGCACCAGCCCATTCCAAAACAATGAGTGGATTTGCTCAGGGCACCATACCTGAGAGCCTCATGGGCCTATCCCAACTTTTTCTAGGACATTTCTCTGATAAGTCCTCCTGGTTCTGGCCTCTGTCTGAGTAAGTAGGAGACCTCAAGCTTTGTGTATCTGATACCCAGGCATCTCTCTGGAAAGTAAGCCCCCAGGTGGCTGTCAAGCCCCACAACTAAAAGCTACATCTACATTTCTATTAGGGAGCTCTGGTAGTGTGGTGCCTAAGACACTTGACTGCTAACCAGAGGGCTGGCAGTTCAAACCCACCAGCCACTCCTCAGAAGAAAGATGGGGCAATCTACTTCCGTAGTGATACTGCCTTGGAAACCCAAGGAGGGGTTGCTATGAGTCGGGTCTGACTCAACGGCACATAACAACAACAACAATACATTTCTATTAAGGCCTTGGAAACCCTTCTGTGGTCACTATGAGTTGGAATTGATTTGATGGCAGTGGGTGGTTTTGTTGTTAGTGGAAAGAAGGTCTCTGGGTGATGCAAATGGTTTGTGCTTTACTACTCACCAAAAGTAGTGCCACAGAAGAAAGGCCTGGAAATCTACTTCTGAAAGCTCAGTTCTACTCTGACACACATAGGTTTACCATGAGTTGGAATAGACTTGATGACAGTGGCTTATTTTTGGTAGTGAGGAAATAGAGTCTATGGGTAGCTCAAATGGTTAAGTGCTCAGGAACTAACTGACAGGTTGGTAGTTCAAATTTACCCAGAGGTACAGTGGAAGAAGGGCCCGGTGATCCAAAAGATCACAGCCTTGAATCGGAATCCACTCAATTTGAAGGCAAGTGGTAGTGAGGAAAGCCTGCATCTGTCTCCTACTTGAACTTCTTAGACTCCCCATTCTCTCTGCTTGTTTACTCTTGTTATGAACTATTAAACTTGGTTGTTTGAGTACAACAGTTCTGTGGCTCAGGAGATAGGACAGCAGAATGACTACATGCTTTCTTTGGATCTAGATGGCTTGGGCTTAAATGCTGGTTCCACCGCCTACTAGTGGGATGACTTTGAGCAAGTGTCATCATCTTTTCTGCTTTTATTTCACCCTAATTACGATATGAATATGATCACTTACACTTATACCTCAGGGCTATAGGGAAGATGAGATAAGCACATACACACTCAGAATACTTAATTCTATAGCTATTACAAAACAACTACAATAAAAAACCTGCCATTGCATCATTTATGACTCATTGTGACCCCCACTGGGTTTCCAAGGCTGTAAATCTTTATGGAAGTAGACTGCCCCATCTTTCTTCTGCAGAGAAGCTGGTGGGTTTGAAGCACCAACCTCCTGGTTAGCAGCCAAATGCCTTAGCCACAACACCACCAGAGTTGTTATCAATATGACAAATTCTGCAATTTTCTCTAGAAATCACCTGGGCTCTGGGCAAAGTGTGGATGTGGGAATATGGAGCATGTTCTGCTTTCTAGATATGAGAGATGGGGTGATGGGAGGGGGGAGGAAGAAAATGAACATTTCTTGGTACCTGCTGGGTATCAGTGCCTGGATGGTGCGAATGGTTAAGGACTCAGCTGCTAACCAAAACGTTGGCACTTTGAATCTACCCAGAGTTACCTCAGAGGAAAGGCCTGGTGATCTGCTTCTGAAAATATCAGTCATTGAAAACCCTATGGAGCACAGTTCTACTCAGAAGGGTCTTCAAGAGTTGGAGCAGACCCAACACAACTGTTTCATTTTTTTGCTGGATATTAACCTCCATTCTAAGTGTTTGTCCTGCATCTATTCATTTCTCTCTGAGGAGAACCCTATGAAGCAAATGTCATTATTTTTACTTTACAGGCAAGGAAGCAGGTTATAAGAGGTTAAGCAACTTTCCCAGGTCCCCGTCATTGATGAGTCAGGGTTCAACACCAGGTCTGTCTGAAAAGCCCATTATTTCCTCTCCCATTGCCCTTCACCCCTTCCAATTGGCTGAAATAATCAGGTCTTAAACAGAAAGGGACTGTTATTTCAGACCTATTCTTTGTATCCTTATTTGGATATAAGATCTGCTATGATGTGGCAAGGAGCTCTGGTAGCATAGTGGCTAAGGCACTTGACTGCTAACCAGAAGGCTGGCGGTTCAAACCCACCAGCCACTCCTCGGAAGGAAGGTTGGGC
>NW_006921649.1:10218615-10220178 GCF_000298275.1 Orycteropus afer afer | reverse complement strand
AAAAAAAAAAAAAAAAAAAAAGGAGACAGTTTTCCTTTATGTTATATGCCATACCTTCTTAGATCTTTCTGGGACTTAAATTCTTCACAAATAATTTTCACCACAGTTTTCACTAACAGTGGCTCTACAGCCTTATGTAGACAAAAGCCTCCAGTAGCTGAGGCTGTGGAAGATTGGGAGTCAGAAATGGCTCAAGTCATAAATGGGACATGACCCTGTGGTGGGCACCTTCTACTTAGATGGAGGAAGCCCAAGAAGATGCAGCATTTGGTGACAGAGTGTAGGACAACCCAGGCAGGTGGTCCATGTGGGATAGTCCCTCATGGAGGAATAAGGGGTAGGTGGATGACACTAAACAAAATGGTCCAGTGCAAGCTGCTGTCATGAGTGAGGAGTTCAATTTTGTGAGCAGAAGGATTCAGAGGTAATCAGAGGCCCAAGCTCTTAGGGAGCCCCCTGGGGGAGTGCTGATGTCAGAAATTGGCACCAGAAAGAAAATGTCTGTGTCTGGTCCTGCTGGAGCATCCCCTAGGTCAGAGGTGCTTATTCTGGAGGAGAAGAGGAAATGAAGGAAAACCTTCTGTCAGAATTGTTGTTAATATTAAGTTTCTGTTTATGGGAATGGAAAATATGGCAATGGGTGCTGGTGCTGGTTATATAGCATGTTTGATGCAATTGGTTTCACTGAATTGTATAAGTGGAAAAGTTGAATTGGCAAATGTTGCATTACCTATATATTTACAAGAATTAAACAACAACACAAAGATCAGAGATTTAAGTTGGGTTCTGAGGTGTGTGTGGGGAGATTATTACTGTTGTTGGCTGCTGTCAAGTAAGCCCTTGACTCATGGCCACCCCATGCACAAATGGAATGAGACACTTTTGGGTTGGACCATTATAACCTATAGGGATTTTAGTAGCTAATTTGCAGAAGTAGATCACCAGGGGGACTTTTCAAAATGGCATCTCTTTAGTAATCACCATGCTAATTCCCTCTAGCATCTTGTTGTTGTTCTTAGGTGCCGTCGAGTCATTTTTGACTCATAGCGATCCCATGCACAGCAGAATGAAACATTGCCCAGTCCCGCAGCAGCTCCGTGATCCTTGCTATACTTGAACCCATTGTTGCAGCGACTGTGTCAATCTCGTTGAAGGCCTTCCCCTCTTTCATTGACCCTCCACCTTACCAAGCATGATATCCTTCTCCAGGGAATGGTCCCCTCTGACAACATGACCAAAGTAAGTGAGACAAAGTCTGGCCATTCTCGCTTCCAAGGAGCATTTCAGGTGCATTTCCTCCAGGACAGATCTGTTGGTTCTTTTAGCAGTCCATGGTACTTTCAGCATTCTTTGCCAACACCACAACTCAAAAGCATCAACTCCTCTTCAGTCTCCCTTATCCACTGTCCAGCTCTCACATGCATACGAGGTGATTGGAAATATCATGGCTTGTGTCAGACGCACCTTAGTCCCCAAGGAGACATCCTTGCTCCTCAGCACTTGAAACAGTTCCTTCATGGTTGACTTTCCCAATGCTACACGTTGTCTAATATCCTGACTGCT
>NW_006921649.1:10213452-10215850 GCF_000298275.1 Orycteropus afer afer | reverse complement strand
GATATATTCAAGATCATACTTTGGCTCTCGTGGACTTGTTTTAATTGTCTCTCACTTCAAGTTGAATTTGCATATGAGCAGTTGATGGTCTGTTCCACAATAAGCCCCTGGCCTGGTTTTGGCTGAAGATATTGAGCTTTTCCACCGCCTCTTGCCACAGATGTAGTCAAGCTGATTCCTGTGAGTTCCATTTGGTGAAGTCCATGTGTACAGCTTCCGTTTGTGTTGTTGAAAAAAGGTGTTTGCAATGAACAAGTCGTTGTTCTGGCAAAATTCTACCATGCAAGTTCCAGCATTATTTCTGTTGCCAAGGCCAAAGTTTCCAACTTTTGCATTCCAGTCACCAGTGACAATTAATACATCCTGATTGCATGTTTGGTCAATTTCAGACTGTAGAAGTTGATAAAAATCTTCCATTTCCTCATCTTTGGCTTTGGTGGTTGGGGCATAAATTTGAATAATAGTTGTATTAATGGGTCTTCCTTGTAGGTATATGGATATTATCCTATCACTGACAGCGTTGTACTTCAGGATAGATCTTGAAACATCCTTTGTGATGATGAATGCCATGCCATTCCTCTTCAAACTGTCATTCCTGGCCTAGTAGATCACATGGTTGTCTGATTCAAAATGGCCCAAACCAGTCCATTTCAGCTCACTAATGCCGAGGATATCAATCTTTATGTGTTCCATTTCATTTTTGACAACTTTCAATTTTCCTAGATTCATACTTCATACATTCCATGTTCCAATGATTAATGGATGTCTGCAGCTGTTTCTCTTCAATTTGAGTGGTGCCACATCAGCATATGGAGGTCTCAAAAGCTTTACCTTATCCGTAAGACTAAGGCTGGGTTTACTCAGATGATGCAGCTCTTTCCCAGTCCTATTTTGAGAGCCTTCTAACCTAACCGGACTATTCATAGTTGCATGGGAATGTATCAAACAGTGTTTCTTTGCTATTTATAAGGTTTTTCCTGGCCAATTATTTGAGAGTGAATGGCCTCTTCCTTCTTCCTAGTCTGTCTCAGTCTGTAAGCTGGGCTGATACCTGTGCACCATATGCATCCCGCTGGGTTTGAAACATCAGTGGCTTAGCCTCAAAACTCACATCAACGTAACCACAGTAGGACAAACCGACAGACAAGTTTGTCTCCCTGTTGGAAACCTCTCGTACCATCCTTACCTGGGTCCCTGTGGCTGATTTTACTCTGATAATGCAGCTGTTTCCCAGTCCTACATTGAGAGCTTTCTAAGCTAAGTGACTCATCTTCCTCCTCTGTATTGGACAATATTTCTGGACTGCTCATAAAGTTGTGCAGTAATATATCAGACAGTATTTCTCTGCTATTCATAAAGTTTTCCCTGGCCAGTTCTTTGAGAAGTGGATGGCCTCTTCCTTCTCCCTAGTCTGTCTCAGTCTGCAGGCTGGGCTGATACCTGGTACCACGGTCACCATGGGCACCCACCAGATTTGAAACACCAGTGGTACAGCCTCAAGACTCACAGCAACACGTCACCACAGTAGGACAAACCGACAGACAAGTTTGTCTCCCGTAGCTGTTGGAAACCTCTCCAACCACCCTTACCTGGATCCCTGGGACTGGCTCCTCGATCTGTTTCAGTCCCCTTTGCCTTTTCTGTCCTCTCCCTGCTTTCCCACCTTGCTGCTTGTGGGGCATGGCCTGGGTTCCCCTTCCTCACCTGGATCCCTGTGGCTGACTCCTCCTTGATGACAATTCTAGCAACTTAATTCCTGAAAAACTAGGTGCAGCAGTTTGAAATAGGAATTCTGGTGCTCTGAGCAGCTCATTGAGTCAGAGTTCACCAAACTCAGGGGAGTAGGATTAGAAAGGAGAAAGGGGAAGGGGGAAAAATAATAAAAATGAGAATCTGCCTTGTGGAGTGCTTACTGGCAAGTGAGAAAGGCCATCAGAGACCTCCCTGGGATAGGAGAGAAGGTGCACCACACCAGAAAACCAGGAGCCACCCCACAGGTCTACCTTCAGCACCTGCTTTTATTGGTAAACTTGGGTCTGCTGGGTGCAAGCAGGCATTTTTCTCGCTCTAGCACCTCTGAAACCTGAGCAGAGAGAACATTAATGTCGCAAGTGGGTGGGCACTGGGAGGAACTTCTGCAGTGGATCGTGGAATGGGGCTGTTATCATAAGTCAGCTTTTTGGCACAGAGGTGTCCTGAGAATGGGGTTTTTGCATGTGTCTGAACTTGGCAGAAAGTGGTGGCCAACAGTAATCAAAAAAGAGCAGGAGATTTTAAAAGAGAGCCCACAAGATGGCGGACTAGGTAGAAGGACTGCACAGATCCTCTTCAACAAAGAAAAGGGAAACCAATTGACACAGACACAGAAGATAATCTTGGACCCCTGAGCCTTGAAGGG
>NW_006921649.1:10168524-10196570 GCF_000298275.1 Orycteropus afer afer | reverse complement strand
TGTGGTCAATGACATGAGACAAAGTATATGTGAACTGCTGTATGGAGAGTGAATTCACTCTGTAAATCTTCACCCAAATCACAATAAATAATAATAATAATAATAAAGAGCAGGAATGGCAATATTAATTTCTGATAAAATAGACTTTAAGGTGAAAAACATCATAAGAGACAAAGAAGGACACTATATGATGCTGAAAGGGTCAATTGACAGAGAAGATGTTATGACAATAAATATTTATGCACCCAATGAAAGTGCTCCGAAATATTTGAAGCAAATATTAACTGACACTAGACAACTCTACAATAGTAGCAAGAGACTTTAACACACCACTTTCAAGGGAGGACAGATGAACTAGAAAAAACTCAACAAAGATATAGAAGAACTCAATGACACAATCAACCAACTCTACCTCATAGACATATACAGAGCATTCCATCCAACAAAAGCACAATTCACATTCTTCTCCAGTGCACATAGATCCTTCTCCAGAATAGATCATATGTTAGACATAAAACAATCATTAATAAATTCAAGAGCATTGAAATACTACAAAGCATCTTCTTGGACCACAATCCTATAAAATTAGAAATTAATAATAGGGAAGATAAAGGAAAAAACATCAAATGTGGAAGCCGAACAATTCACTGCTCAAAAACCACTGGGTAAAAGAACAAATAAAAAGTGAAATAAAAAAATTCCTAGAAACAAACAAGAATGAAGATACATCATACCAAAATAGCAAAAGCAGTACTCAGAGGTCATTTTATAGCAGTACATAAAAAAAAAACAGGAAAGAAACAAAATCAGCACTCTAATTTATCAACTCCAACAACTAGAAAAAGAACAACAAAAGAATCCTATAGTATCTAGAAGTAAGGAAATAATAAAAGATCAGAGCAGAAATAAATGAAACAGAAAAAAAAAATGGTAGAGAAAATCAACAAAACAAAAAGTTGGTTCTTTGAAAAGATTAACAAAATTGATAAACCATTGGCAGATCTAACAAAAGAAAAGAGAGGATGCAAATTACAAGAATAGTAAATTAAAAGGGTGTCATCACAACAGAACCAACTGAAATAAAAAAGATACTGACAGAATATTATGAAAAACTGTACTTCAATAGATTTGAGAACTTAAAAGAGATGGACACGTTTCTAGAATCACAAGACCTACCTAAACTATCCCACTCAGAGACAGAATACTTGAACAGACCTATAATAAAAGAAGAATTTAATAGGTCATTAAAAAACTCCACACAAAGAAAAGTCCTGGCCCTGATGGCTTCACTGGTGAATTCTACCAATTATTCAGAGAAGAGTTGACACCTATACTATTCAAGCTATTCCAGAACATAGAAAAAGATGTAATATTCCCAAACTCATTTTATGAAGCAACCATAACACTAATACCAAAACCAGGGAAAGGCACCACTAAAAAGGAAAACTACAGACAAATATCCTTCATGGACATAGATGCAAAAACCTTCAACAAAATCCTAGCCAACAGAATCCAACAACATATAAAAAATAATAATAATACATCCTGACCAAGTGAGATTCATACCAGGTATGCGACGGTGGTTCAACATCAGAAAAACAATCAATGTAATCCACCACATAAACAAAACAAAAAAAACATATGATTATATCAATCGATGCAGAAAAGGCATTTGATAAAATCCAACACCTGTTCCTGTTCAGAACTCCCAGAAAAATAGGGATAGAAGGGAAATTCCTCAACATAATAAAAGGCATATATGCAAAGCCAATGGCCAACATCATTATTGGAGAAAGACTCAAGGCATTCCCCTTACAAACGGGAACCAGACAGGAATGCTCTCTATCACCACTTCTATTTAACATTGCATTGGAAGTCCTGGCCAGGGCAGTAAAGCAAGAAAGAGAAATAAAAGGCATACAAATTGTCAAAGAGGAAGTAAAACTATCTCTATTTGCAGACGATATGATCCTGTACATAGAAAACCCAAAAGACTCAACAAAAAAAATTACTGGAACTAATAGAGAAGTTCAGCAAAGTGGCAAGATACAAGGTCAACAAACAATTATCAGTTGGATTCCTCTACACCAACAAAGAGTCTTCTGATAAATAAATAAGGGAAACAATACCATTTACAATAACTACTAAAAAGATAAAATATCTAGGAATAAACCTTACCGAGACACAAAAGAGCTATACAAAGAAAACTATAAAACACTACTACAAGAGACAATAGGAGCTCTGGTAGCATAGTGCCTAAGGCACTTGACTGCTAACCAGAAGGCTGGCAGTTCAAGCCCACTAGCCACTCCTCAGAAGGAAGGTTGGACAATCTACTTCCGTAGTGATACCGCCATGGAAACCCAATGAGGGGTCTCTATGAGTCAGGTCTGACTCGAAGGTGCATAACAACAAGAGACAACAAGGGCACTACATAACTGGAAGAACCTACCTTGTTCATGGATAGGTAGACTGAATATTGTGAAAATGTCAATACTACCTAAAGCAATCTACACATTTAATGGAATCCCGATCCAGATACAAACAAAATTTTTTAAGGACATGGAAAAACCAATTACTAATTTCATATGCAAAGGAAAGAGACCTTGAACAAGCAGAGCACTTCTGAAGAAGAATGAAGTGGGAGGTCTCATACTCTCAGATCTTAAAACCTACTATACAGCCACAGTAGTCAAAACAGCACGATAGTGGTACAGTGATAGACAGAGGCCAATGGAACAGAATCGGAAGTTCAGATATAGACCCATCCATCTATGGACAGCTGATCTTTGACAAAGGTCCAAAACCCATTAAATGCAGAAGAGACAGCCTCTTTAAGAAGTGGTGCTGGCAAAACTGGATATCCACTTGCAGAAAAATGAAACAAGACCCATACCTCACGCCATACACAAAAACAAACTCAAGCTGGAACAAAGACTTGAATGTAAAACCCAAAACTATAAAATCCATCAAAGATAAAAATAGGGACAACTCTGAGGGCCCTAATTTATGGCATAAATAGATTATCAAGCATAACCCGGAATGCACAGGAGGTAGAAGAGAAGGTAGATGACTGGGACCTTTTAAAAATTAAATTCTTATGCACATCGAAAGACTTCGTCAAAAGGGTAAAAAGAGAACCTACAGATTGAGAGAAAATATTTGCCTATGACACATCTGATAAAGGACTTATCTCCAAAATCTATAGAAAATTTCACCACATCAACACCAAAAAGATAAACAACCCAATTCATAAATGGGCAAAAGACTTGAACAGACACTTCTGGTGGCCAACAAACACATAAGAAATTGCTCACAATCATTAGTCATCAAAGAGATGCAAATCTAAACAGCGATGAGATATCATCTCACCCCAGCAATAATAGCAAAGTTCAACAGTGCAGACTATAACAAATGCTGGTGAGGTTGTGGAGTGATTGGAACTCTTGCACACTGCTGGTGGGATTGTAAAATGATACAACCATTGTGGCATACGGTATAATGTTTCCTTAAAAAAGTGAAAATAGAAATACCATTTGATCCAGCAATTCCATTACTGGGAATATATCCTAAAGAGGTAAGAGCACACAAACAGGCATATGTACACCTATGTTCATCGCAGCACAGTTCATTATAACAAAGAGATGGAAACAACTTAAATGCCCATCAACGGATGAGTGGATAACCAAATTATGATACATGAACATAATTATGCTACATTAAAGAACAATGAAGGATATGCTAATCATATCACAATGTGGATGAGCCTAGAGGACATTATGCTGAGTGAACTAAGTCAATTGCAGAAGGACAAATACTGTATGAACCCATTACTGTAAAAAGACAAAGAAGGGTTTGCTTGGGAAAGAGAACTCAGTTTGTAGGTTACTGGGATGGGGATGGGAGGGGAGGGATTAATTTTGGGCTAATTGGGGCCCACACGCTGACGTGGGTAAAGGAAGGGATGTATGGAAAGAGCCTGTGACCACCATGATAACATTAGGAAAAGGAAGGACACTGAATTGCGCACATAGGAGATAGACAACAGATGCTAATACTAACCCAGTATTGTGTGCCCACAACACTGCATTACCATTAACACCAAACATCAGGCTACAGATAAACACATAAACGTTTGAGAGGATCAGATGGGGATCAGTAAACAGGAGTATCCTCTAGACCAAGGGTAGATTCGGCAGAGGCTTATCTTGCACAGACACCAGTGATACAAAATACACGCAATCCTTATAGAACAACAGAAGACAGACATAGAGTAATCCCTCACAGACACCCAGACACTGTGGGAGAGAGAGCCAACGGACCTACCGTCTCAGGAGCATACTTGGGGACACCAGATTCAAGTGGCACAACAAAATACATAAATACCTTGTTCCTCATCCTTAAGACTGGGATCTTAAAAGCTTTCAAGCGGCTATCTAAGATGCACCTAATGGTCTCCTATCCTTGAAAGCAAAGAAGAGTGCAAGATAAAAACAAAGGCATTTGGAAGCAATTGGCCCTAGGACACGATGGCCCTCAAGACCAGAAGAACTAGATGGTGCCCAGCTACCAATGCCCATTATTCAGGAAAGGATCAAATATGGATATCCTGGATAGAGTAGGAGGAAAAAATGTAGAACAAAATCTAAAAACTCAATAATGGCCAGAATTACTGGTCAGATGGAGTCTGGTGAGACCCTCAATATTATGGTCCTGGGATACATTCTGGGCCTGGAATAAAGTTCACTCCCAAAAGCTGGCTCTCAGCCCAATAGTAAACAAGAAGTATACACAGACCACTCAACCCAGGTTGACGTACCCACATACTCTATGGAAATGCATCCCGTGGAACAATCGACCACAGGGCAGTAGAGGCACAACATTCACAGGCAGGAAATGCAGGATAAACAGGAGTGCATAACTGAGGGGCACTGGGGGAGGGTGACAGGGTAGGGAGGGTTAGGGTTGGGCATGGTAAATGGGGAGTGAAACTAAATGTACACGTAACGTTGAATGTAAAACTCTTAAAATAAAAAATTAAAAAAAAAAAGTAGATCACCAGGACTTCTTCCTAGCTCATCTTAGTCTGAAAGCTCCGCTGACATCTGTTCAGCATCACAGCAACACACAGCCTTCACTGACAGATGGGTGGGTGGTGGCTGTGCGGGAGATGCATTTGCCAAGAATCGAACCTAGATCTCCTGCATGGAAAGTGACAATTCTACCATTGAACCACTGCTGCCTCATTCTATCAAAATGGTGCTTGTCACATAAATTACAGGGCCAAAGTAAATGGAAAGGCTTGCCTTATCCGCCTTCTACAAACTATCATTACTGCCCTTGCTTCTAGTCTGTGACTGTCATCCCACATGGAGAAATGTGGCTGAGCCCAGCCTGGACTGCCCTTTTGGCATCCACATATCCAGGAGCCATCTCTCTCACAATAGTGGGTGACAAGACGAAAACATAGCTGGGGGAAGGGAGAGGGGACAGCTGGCTCTGTCTGAGGCGACAGACAACAGACAGAGGCAAGCAGATGTCCTCATCCTATAGTGCTACATTTGAGAGGGACTTTAGAAATCAGCTAGACTATCCCTGCTGCCCATTGATAAGGAAATTGAAGTCTAGAAAGGAAATATGAGCAAATTTAGGCTGGGCTGTACACTTTGTTGATTTAGCAGTGGAACTAATGTCTCTTTGAAAAAAGGTTGAGCTAAACCTTGAATAAATTCTCTTTGACCCCCTGAAAATATTGTGTCTAAAGGAGGAGATTTGGGTAGCCTGGTTGAGACTGGCTTACATGGAATAAGAATGCCTTTAGCTAAAATAACATTTTCTTTAGTTTTGTCAGGGAATGTCACAGAAATCTCCTCTGGCAGCAGACCAATCTGTGTGAAGAATTCATCTGTGGCAATAACAATAGCTGCACATGTATTGTGTTCCGAGCCCTGTTTGTACAGTAACTCACTTATTACTAACAAACAACCCCATGAAGTAAGTTTTAGTGTTAATTCAAATCCTTTAAGAAGCAGATGCCAAGATGAAATTCAACATGCTAGAGATTTATAGAGCAGAAAATCCATGAAATATAAAACAGAAACATTGTCGTAGGTTGACTGCTGTAAAAGGTGAGAGGGCAGGAAAGATTGAGTAGGAAGAGCCATAGACAATAGTGTAGTTCTGAGAAAAATGTCAGGCAGGCTGATGGGAGCCCCTGAGTATTTTAGCTACCTAGTGCAGCTATAACAGAAATATCACAACTGGGTGGCTGTAATAAACAAAAATAAATTTTCTCACATTTTAGGAGGCTAGAAGTCCGAATTCATGGCACTGGATCTAGAGGAAGCCTTTCTCTCTCTGTCGGCTCTGGGGAAAGGTCCTCATCTCTTTACAGCTTCTGTTTCTTGATTCCTGGGAGACTTCGTCTGGTGTGGCATCTATCTTCCCTCATCTCTGCTTGCTTGGTCACATCCTTTATATCTCAAAAGAGAGCTACTTAAAACACCTCCTGTACTAATTCTCCACATTAATATAACAAAGAAAACCCATTCTCAGATGGGATTATAACTACAAGTATTAAAAAAAAAAAAACCCACTGCCATTGAGTTGATTCCAACTCATAGTGACTCCCACTGGATTTCCATGGCTGTAAGTTTTTACAAAAGTAGATTGCCTCCTGTGGAGCAGCTGTTGGATTGGAACTGCTGACCTTCTGGTAAGCAGCCAACTGCCATACTCATTATACCACTCTTTAAACCACAGGTATAGGGGTTAGGATTTACAACAAATAATTTTGGGGGGTCACCATGCAATCCATAACACTGAGCAAAAGTCAGTCATTAAGAGGACCCCACAAGGCACCACTAGAAACCTCTCTGTGCTGAGTCATTGGCCTGGGTGATCACATGGCCTCTGTGTCAGCAGCAACTGCCCAGCCTCCTTTTCTTCTGAGGTGGGCTGGGCTGGTCAAATTAAGAGCATTGTCTCCTACTTTGAAACTTGAATCATGAGGCAGATTTTCTTGAAGTAGGTCTGAACAGTATATCTCCATGGCCACTATATGCTCATTTTACAGATGAGGAGACTGAAGCACAGAGAAGTTTAATAATTTCTCCAAGGTCTCACAGCTAATAAGTGGTAGAGCTGGCACCAGAATTGGCTTGATGTCAAATTTCACATCCTTACTCATGAGGTCACATTGTGAACCCATATGATTGTTTATTAGATTTTGAAGGGAAGTGTTGTGGTGTAGGTTTTGGAATCAAGCAGCCTGGCGTGAAACTTCTCACTCTGCCAGGCACTAGCTCTGGGGCTGTGGGCAAAGGTGAGATTAAAGTACATCAATTGTCTAGTGCTGGAGTCAGGTGCTCGATAAATGTTAGATTTTGATCTCATTCCACCTCCTAGGGGAGGCCACCAGAGATCACACAAGTGAAAAGGGACAGAAGAATGAGGAAGCCTAAAATCAGGGTGGTGGTGTTCTCAGTAGAGCTGTTTTGTAAATCTATCCAGATTATCTCAGAAACACCTATTCAGTCTGTCCCCATCATTTCGAACAGGACCTTCAGGTCAGGGCTGGTCAGCTAGGTGTGCAGGGCTTGTTATAAAGAGCACCTCCTTCTCCCTGATCAGGATACAATGATCTAATCTCAGTCAAGGCATCTGTTGCCATGCAGGGGTGAGGATGTCAAGGGCCACTCAGCCTTCTCTTGGAAGTAATCCAGGAGTCCCATAAAGAACTTGATGCAGGACCCTGCTACCTGTAGGAAGTGTGGAGGCCCTTCAGTATGGTTTCAAAGACCCATTTCCTCCTGGTGTCTGAGCTTCTGGACTGTAGCCTTGGGGAAGCCTGCCACCGAGGAAGGTCTAATCATCCACTGGGGGAAGAAAAGATGCCAGGTACAAACTGGTCAGGTTCAACTCCATAATGATGTCCAAGGTGAATGCACTTCTCCATGCTGTCAGTGTTTCTTCCTATGCACAATTTGTGTGTTAGAACCTTAGTGATGTTGATTAGGGATAGGTTCATTCAGCAAAGAATTTTCAAGTGCCTGCTCTGTACAGGTGCTGTGCAAGGCACTGGGTGTGTGTTGGGGAGATGAACATGACGAGGGCCTTGCCCTTAAGGAGCTTGTGATCCTGGGGAACAGGGACATAGTGGGACAGGTGCTGGCATGGGGTGTGTGCAATATAGGGAGACTTGCTAGAAGGATAAGTCAGCCACTTGAGGGTGAGAGGGCTTTTCAGAAGCAGAGACACTTTATGAGGTCATGAAGGGCGAGTTGAGGTTTGCCCTTGGGAAGTGGAAGGACAATCTCAAGAAGAGGAAACACTACAGACATCAAGGGGAGATGCCTAGATCAGTTTGGTCCAGCTGAATATAGAGTCCTGGAGAACAAGCGTCAGCAGATGGAGATGAACAGGAGAGAAGGACCACGTCATGAAAGGCCTTGCTAATTGGTTGGAGTTTCTTTATATGGATCGTGCAATATCCTTGTTGTGCCCAACAGAATGGATCTATTAAGAATAACAATAATTGCCATAAAAATTACTATTCTATTTTGGTAATGAACTGAGTGCATTGTGTCAGGCATTTTCCTAAAGACTTTACATGAATTAAACAATGTAAGACAACTTCCTGTGATAGATGTTATGATGAGCCCTATTTTATGGATAAGGAAACTAAGGCACAAGGAGAGGGCACAGTCAGTGGCTGGATTTGAACCCAGGCTGCCTGACTCCAGTGTGCACTATCCCACAACAATTTCCCACTGCTTTTTGCTTACAGTGAAGAAAAACAATTGTACAAAACCCAGTAACATGATAGACACTGTGCTCATTTCCATGGTCCCATCGCTCTCGCCCTAGCCTGGCCTCTGAGATTTGTTTTTCACTTAGTACTTTTGTGCCAAGCTGTTATGAGGAGGAATATATGAGTACTTCAAAGGTTCTGAGGTCATGAGACAAAGGTTTCTGTCTTTCAGGTCCAGATTTCAAATAATCGAATCACCACTCAGAGTGTCAATTCTTATCTCCAAAAGACTGCCTGGTGACAGCAGGAATGCTTCTGTGCTTATGGCTCTGTTTCGTTTGCCTGGGCCTCAGGGTAGATAGATGCTGGGGCAGATGCTACTCCTGGTCCTGGGCTACCTTTTGTAGTGAAATGCAGCAACAGCCTCCTTTTCTCCTGGGGTGCAGAGGGGAGACTAATGTTATTAACCCCCAACTATAGATTAGGATTCCCTGGGTGTTGCAAATGGTTAACATGCTTGGCTGTTGACTGAAAGGTTGAAAGGTCCTGCCCACCCAGAGGTGCCTCAGAAGAAAGGCTTGGCAATCTACTTCTGAAAAATCAGTCATTGAAATACTTATGGAGCACCAAAAAACCAAACCAAACCAAACCAAATGCACTGCTGTTGAGTTGGATCCGACTTATAGTGACCCCTCCTTGGGTTTCCTAGGTGGTATCTCTATGGAAGTAGGTTGCCCAATCTTCCTTCCAAGGAGTGGCTGGTGGGTTTGAATCACCAGCCTTCTGGTTAGCAGTCAAATGCCTTAGGCACTATGCCACCAGAGCTCAGTTCTACTATAACATACATGAGGTCACCTGGAGTTGGAATCAACTCAATGGCAGCTGGTGAGGTGGTAGACTATAGACCAGTAAAGCAGTCTGGTGGTCTATACGTATTATTTCATTTAATCTTGTAACAGCCCCATTGTTCAGATGAGGAACCTGAGGCTTAGTGAGGCAGAGATTCTTGCTCAAGATCATATAGCTAATAAATGGCAGAGCTGGCATGTGAACCCAGTCTGACTGCAAAACCCACGCACTTTCCCCCTATACCAGTGGCATCATTAGGGTTGGTGTCACCCAGTGTAGTAACTCATGGTGTCACCTTCCCCCATGGGCCTTCTTCTGTACCAGACAATACAGAATCTTTAGTGCTGTTTTTTTGTATTAATGTTACTCTCACTCACTGCCTTTGAGTCGTTTCTGACTCATAGTGACCCCTCCTTGGGTTTCTGAGCTGGTATCTCTACGGAAGTAGATTGCCCACTAACAAATCATAAAATTCCCACATATCGCTGAATGTAATGGCAATCCAAAATAAAACAAAACAAAACTCACTGCTGTTGAGTCGGTTCCAACTCATAGTGACCCCTTGGGTTTCCACAGCACTATCTCTATGGAAATAGATTGCCCAACCTTCCTTCTGAGGAGTGGCTGGTGGGTTTGAACTGCCAGCCTTTTGGTTAGCAATCAAGTTAGGCACTACCAGAGTTCCCGTAATGGCAATAGTAGTAACAAAAACCACTAGCAAAATTAAAATTGCACCTTTAAATTACAATATCATACAAAAGCTGATATGTACTAACGTTTAGTTTAATGTGGTTAAAATGAAAATTCAGTAAGAAAACAATAGAATTGTAAGTACAAAGTTTTAAGAACTACATCACTAATACATTTGTTTAAATGTTAACCTTTCTGGTAACATTAAATACATTAATGGATTATTGTTGTTAGGTTCCATCAAGTTAGTTCCAACTCATAGTGACTATGTACAACAGATACACAGACATACAATAAAAGCCACAAACACAGATCATTAGAAATCATTTTATGCTTGGTGAAAGGGTTGGGAAGGATTCTACAAATTCCCATTCAGTGATGAATATCAAAAACGTCTAATGTTGCCCAATATTTGACTTCTTTCAGATTGATCTCTACTGCTTTCAGGTGTCTTCTCAGCCTTGCTATTTATATTAAAAGCTCAGTCTTGGATACCTTATCACAGAAAATGGTCAGTTTAATTCTTCTTTATTGGCAGATATGAGACTGTTTTCTTGAACTACCTCAAACATAGTTGCTACTTCCTTGATCTAATCTGGAGGTCAGAGTGAAAGCAATCAATGCACTCAAGCATCACCCTCTTATGTCTTCTTCCCGAATGAGTCCAGCATCACTCATCTGCTTCCTATCCCCTGCTTTCCTCTTCTTGAACCTGGATTTTCTCTCTACCACAATTCCATATTCGTCTGATTTTAAAAGCACCTACTTGATTGTATGTGCCACTAGGTGACTGTACTCCTTGTGCAGAAAAAGTCTTAGGGCCTCTAGCTTTGTCATCACCTTGTCAAGATTTAAGCCCTTACCCTGCAGGTACTGCTGTGTAAGATTAACTTCCTCAAGTACATCACACTGCATGTACAGGTAGCACAGAAAAGTGAAATCAGACAGCAGGTGAAAGACCCTGTGCCACTCTTCCTGTGTCCAAATTTTCATGTGGATCACAAAGAGCTCTAATTGCAGCCGCGCAAACTTACCCAACTTTTCTTTAGCTGGTTAACTGCAGCACGATGAGCAATCCAGAGTCTTGTTGATAGCCTTTTCACTGACATTCCAGCATAGTCAATTAACACATCCTATTGATAGGTGTAAGCAGAAAGAAAGCATTGTCTAAAGAGTTCCAAAAAATGTCACACGATGCACTTTCAGCAAAACAGTGCTGACAGTGCAAGTTATGCAAGTGGTCCACATATCCATTGAAAATACCTCTTTTGTTCTTTCCCTTAAGAATGGCTTGTACACCTCCATGGATTCCAGCCATAATAGCAGCATTGTCGTAACCTTGGATGTGGCCAGTACATCAGTTTTCAATTTTTAAAGAATGTCACAACTGAGGTCAGCAGATTTTCCCCCTGCTTGAACAATTTCTCTTAGAAAGATCAGCACAAGGCCGGTCCCCATGAGGCGGAGGTTAAAGATGTCCCAAATGTCCAAACTACCATGCCACTCCATCATTTCAGACATTAACTCCTCCTCCTCCTCCTCCCAGTAATTTCCCCAGTCTTAGGGTTCTGTATTTCGCTGTAACACCTCACAGAACTCACAGACACCCAAGGGTTCGTCTTATGTAGTAGTGGTGGAGGCTGGCAGGCTGGTGAGTCCCGGGTCCGTGAGTAGGTCTGGTGGATCCTCCCAACTCTTGGGGTTTGATGAACCTCGGTCAGGAGATCAGATGACGGTTGCTGTCCCAAATCCAGGGGTGAGGTGAGGATGATCCAAGACACAAAGCTGGAGCAAGAGGAGAGGGAATCTTCCCAGGAGATTTGTAGGTATACCCTCAGGGAAGCTAAGGGTGGTGATTTGAATTATACCCTCTAGCAAGGCAGGACTCAAGATACATTCCACCTGTGTTGCCCCAACAGAATTAACGTAAATCCCATCACAGAGTCGATTGCCAGTCATTATAGGGAATGACTACTACCAGCTGCCCAGATTGCCAGTCATTATAGGGAATGACTACTACCAGCTGCCCAGCCAAGTTGATACCTGACCTTAACTACCACACCACCCCAAACAGGCATGGATAATGGGATTTACAAAACATCACAGAATGGAGGACAATGGCTAGAAGGGCCACATCAAGCAATTCACTGCACCCCCCTTGAAGAGAAAAATCCTAGAAAGAATTCTTTCACTTCAACTTTCCTATTGTTGGTTTTTACATATATGGTCACTTTGGAATCTGGTCAGTATGTGATATGTCTGGTGTGCTACAGAACAGGAAGCCAGAGTACTTTGCATACTATTTTTGTGAAAAGCTGCTCCTTCACATGGTTTGCCAGGGCACTTATAAACTCATTCTGAGATTTTGGTGGAAGATAAGAGACTGATACATTAAGTTGACATGCCCTCTGCTTTAATCTCATTAGGTGCTCTTTCTGCACTGGATCATATTTTGAAAGTATCTCATGAAAGTTTCCTTTATTGTAGATCATTCATCTTGTTTGTGGGCACAGAATGCCAGATTCTGCTTGGCAAGAAACACAATGATATTAAGCTGTCTATGCAAGATGTCCCTCTACTTTTTCTTTTTCACTTCCATCAAAGCAATAGTTTTGATGTCAATGGTATACAGCCTCAGTCCTGCTGCCAGTTTGTCCCACTTTTCAAGGCAATGTACATGCTCTTTGGATGTCTCATGGTTATGTACTTTCAGCCTCACTACCTCAGAAACCCAGTCACAAAATTGGATATTGTAGCTGTACCACAAACAGCAAACACTCAGCAGCAAAAACAGTACAAATACCTGCTGATGAGTGAGTACACCATGCGTGACAGCAGAATTTTCTGGCCATTTCGCATCACCTTGTAAAATCACTCTTTTGGAACCTGGCACATATCTCTCTTTGCCTTAGCATCTTGCCTTGCCGAAACACTGAAAGGCCCATCTTGGTTCTGGAAAGAAGCACCTCCCTTTTTGATGATTTCAATCTGAAAATAATCTGGAACTGGTATCTCTCAGAAAGAAACAGCACTCAAACTTTCCAAATTTTTCTCTTTAATGTCACTCATCTCATTCACAGTGTCAGGGCTAGGGTCATTTTCAACACTCATAATCTGCTTCAAATTCTGCCATTCCAATCTTTGTCCTTTTGCACAGTGCATGCTAGCATCAAAAGAATCAGCTTTCTCAGTTGGGACTGACAAGCAGTGTTTTTTTGATGAACCCTGACCCTCATCAGCCTTTTGATGTATTGAAACATGAATCCAAATTTTTTTTTAATTTTAACTTTTTATTGTTATTTGGGTGAAATTTTACAAAGCAGATTTTTTTTACATTCAACAGTCATATATACATTTGTTTTGTGATACTGTTTACATTCTCACCCCCCACTGTGTAGCATCTCACCTCCCCCTTCCTCCTTGTAGTTACCCTTTCCCTGTGTCCTTCTTGCTTATACATTCCTGCCTCCCTACCTTTCTCCCTGTTCCAGTAAGTTTTTGAGTGATTTAATTCTTGTCTCTTCCACTTTCTTTTTCTGGCATCCACTTGACCTCTTTCATTTGTGCATTCCATATGGAATGATATAATACCCCTCCCAATATAATAAAGATAAATTAGAAATATTTGAAAAAAAAAATGTAAATCTATTGGATATATTGGTTCTATCAAATGTAAATTTTAATGTGTCATTATTTTAAACTATAATTCTAACTTAAACCCTGAAAATTTCATTGAAATCATACATATATATATAGTCCAAGACAAAAAGACTAAAATTCTACAAAAACTAAATTTAAGACTTCAGTTATATTTCTAAATATGTATCAAAAAAACATAGCATTTCCCCACTTCATGTTTTAAACTATCAAGTTCTCTAGTTATCAAGGATATATCATCAATAATACCATACATAATCATAGAATAATATGTAGTGAATACAGTTGTAAATTATAAATTGCTTAAATGTATTATTTCTTAGATTATATAAATATAGTTATTGAAGTAGGTTCACAAATACAGCTTACCACAATACTGTAGCTAAAACACCAGAAAATTAGGTAAAATCAGTGACCATAAAAACACCTGGCTGCACTGAAAACAGCAGTGCAGATAAAGCCATGTGACTTGAAACTTCATTGTAATTGGGTGATAACAACAGCTCTGACCAGAGCACATTAACACCAAAGCAAAACTCACTGCCATTGAGTGGAGTCGATTCTGACTCATAGTGACCCTGAGTTTCTGAGGTGGTAAATCTTTAGGGGAGTAGATTGCCCTGTGTACCTTCTACAGAGCAGCTGGTGGGTTTGTACTGCCAACTTTCTGGTTAGCTGTCAAATGCTCTAGGCATTGTGCCACCAGAGGTCATTAGAACACATTAAACAAAACAAAACAAAACAAAACCCACTGCCATCAAGTTGATTCTGACTCACAGCGATCCCCATTGCATTTCTGAGGTGGTAAATCTTTACGGAAGTAGATTGCCCAGTCTTGCTTCTGCAGAGTGGCTGGTGGGTTTGAACCACCAACCTTCTGGTTAGCAGTCAGATGCGTTAGGCACTGTGGTACCAGAGCTCCTTAAAGTAAATTAGCATAGAGTTTTGGTGGTGTAGTGCCTAAGACATTATACTGCTAACCGGAAGGCTGGTGGTTCAAACCCACCAGCTACTCCTTGGCAGGAAGGTTGGGCAATCTACTTCTGTAGTGATACCACCTTGGTAACCCAAGGAGGGTCGCTATGAGTTGGATCTGAATTGACAGAAGTGAGTTTGATTTTTGGTATATTGATACATGTAAGCTGGGCTTATAAAAAATGTTTTTGTTGTTACATCTAAATACATGGATTTTTCATAAGAAGTAATAAATTTCTTCTGAATCACTGCATAGGAGCTCTGGTAGCATAGTGCCTAGGCACTTGACTGCTAACCAGAAGGCTGGCGGTTCAAACCCACCAGCCACTCCTCGGAAGGAAGGTTGGGCAATACTACTTCTGTAGTGATACTGCCTTGGAAACCCAAGGAGGGGTCGCTATGAGTCAGGTCTGACTTGGTGGCACATAACAACAACAACAACAAATCACTGCATGAAACTTTTATTGACAGTCATTTTCATGTCACCCCTTCTGACAGTGTCACCTAGTGCAGTCCATACCCTCACATCCCCCTAGTAGATGCTATTGCCCTACATCATACTCATACTCATCTTGTAGATAATGAAACAGGCTCAGAGAGGTAGAGTGACTTTACTGAGGTCACACAGCAAATATACATGATAGTCACGGGGTTGCAGCACAGGCTCTCTTACTCCAGTGTCTCCAAGACAGCCTTTCCTCTTGGCTCTGAACATCTGCATTTTGAGGAGGCACAGATCCGGGAATTGCTTCCTTTTTCCCCAGTCCCCAACCCTCAATCCACTGCCAGCTTTGTGGGTCTGGCAGATGGAGAAGCAAAGAGGGTTGTTCTGCCTTCCTTGGCCCTTGGCTGCATGCTCTGGGGGCCCTGTATCTGCAGTACTGTGGTGATCCCAAGTCATGAATCAGGAACCTAGGTCAAGTCCTGGTGCCAGCCTGTGGAACCCTGTTGATGATGGGCAAGCGCTCAGTACCCTCATTTGTAAAGTGGGGTAATGAGCTGGGAAGAAAATTAAGTAAAGGGAAGGATGTCCAATGGCTTTGAAAACAGCTCAGGCTGTACAACCACATGGGACCAATGTGAATAGTATTATCTTTTAGTTGTTTTCCTCCTCCTCTCTTCATAAGGTTTCCAATGGCTGAAGTTTGTTTTTTCCCAGGTGCTTGGCCTCTGCCCCCCTACCTCCTTGTAACATCTATCTGCATAGAAGGCCTCTGTGCTGGTCCTAGTCTTGTCCCCTACCCCCCCACTGCCATCTTTCTCTCTCTCTTTCTCTGTAGCCACACCTCAGGTGGGCTGCTTTGGCCTGTTGGACCACATTCCTGCCATCTGCCCTCCAGCCCTCTCCTGAGACCTCTGCCCCAAGCCTGCATAGCAAGTTGACTCCAGAGACTCATCCCCAGAGACAGAGATTCCACAGCAGACAACCCTTAGCTGCCTTTGTGATAAAAATCAGAGGTAAATAAAAGCCTGTTTACTGATTACCCATAACTCACCAGGCACTTTAGATATTTCATCTTCAAGCAGCAACCCTGAGAATTTTATTCTGTTTACTGATGCTAAAAGTCAGGCTCAGAGAGGCCTAAGGGCTCACAGATGGGAAGAGGGGAGCCAGAATTTCAGCTCTGGTCTGTCTCAGTCACACCAAGCCAGACCCCTTTCCCACACCGCACAGCACACCGCATACCTGGATCTTTCTGGGGCTGCTGCCCTAAGGTCAGATGTCTGTGGCTGAAGATAGGACTGGCAATTTGGGCTGGGAGGGCTGCCTTTTCAAACCATTAGAAGAAATTGAAACTGGGGAAAGCTCTGTCATCAGTCCCTTCACCCAGCTGTACCCCAGCCTCCAGTTGACAAGAGTCCTGCCCCACAGTGTCCACTGGCCAGTCCTGAGCTCCCACTGGCACTAGTGGTGTGAAGGAAGGTCTCCACTGGGTGTGGACAGAGGTCTATGCAGGAGAAGTAGTTGCCTAGAACCAAACCCCAAAACTAAAGCCACTGCCTTTGAGTCGATTCCGACTCATAGTGACCCTACAGGACACAGTAGAACTGCCACACAGGGTTTCCAAGGCAGTAAATCTATACAGAAGCAGACTGCCTCCTCTTTCTCCTGTGGAGTGGCTGGTACGTTTGAACTACTGAACTTTTGGTTAGCAGCTGAGTGCCTTAACCACTGCACTCCCAGCAAACTTCCTCAGTTGCCCAGATGGGCAAGAAAAAACACTGCATTTGGAGTCACAGATGTTGCTTTGAGCCTGGGTCCATCTGTGACCATTGTGTGACCCTGAACAAAGATCTTCACTTCTGTGAACCTCAGCTTCTTCATATATAAAATAAGATTATATTTTCACCTCACTGTGGTATACTAAAGGAGTTCTGGTGGCACAGTGCCTAAGGCATTTGACTGCTAACCAGAAGGCTGGTGGTTCAAACCCACCAGCCACTCTTTGGAAGGAAGACTGGGCAATCAACCTCTGTAGAGATACTGCCTTGGAAATCCAAGGAGGCGTTGCTGTGAGTTGAATTGACTCCACGGCAGTGGTGGCACAGTGCCTAAAGCATTTGACTACTATGCAGAAGGTTTGCTGTTCAAACCCACCAGCCACTCTAAAGAAGGAAGATGGGACAATCTATTTCCATAAAGATTTACTGTCTTGGAACCCCAATGGGGGTCACTATGAGTCAGAGTCGACTCGATGGCAGTAGGTTTGGTTTTTGGTTTGGTGATATACTAGCTGCATCAAGGCAACTCTGGCTCATGGCAATGCCCTATCAAAGTGTGCTCCATGAGATTTCCAAACTGCTGATTTTTTGGAAGTAGATCGCCAGGTCTTTCTTCCTCTGTGTGGATTCGAACCTACAACATGGTTGGTTAAGCAGCTAAACCCAAAACCCTGCATAGCCCCTGCAGGGGTCAGTACATACAAAAAGGAAATTGCAGGTCCCCTTGTTTGAAAATTAATAAGAATTTCAAGGTGGTGACAGCAGAGTATTAACCAAGTCCAGCCATTTCGAAACGTACATACCCTGTGTGTACACAAGTGGCTTGCTCAGATGTAGGTGGTTCTGACTCCGAGGTTAGGAGTTGTTGTTGTTGTTGTTTGCCATCGAGTTGGCCCCGACTCATAGCGACCCCTCCTCGGGTTTCCGAGGCAGTATCACTACTGAAGTAGGAATGCCCAACCTTCCTTCCGAGGAGTGGCTGGTGGGTTTGAACCGCCAGTCTTCTGGTTAGCAGTCAAGTAGCAGAGCCTTTTTTCTCTTCCCTGGTAGGGGCTACTCTCTTGCTCTGAATCCCTCTAGTAGGGAAGCCCATGCAGCAACTCCCCCAATGCATTCAGCAAGGCGTCTGCTCCATCTAGCGGGGTAATGGTGAACAGCACCCACCGCTCACATCCCTTTGGCTGATGCCTCACAGGTCAGGACCATTCCTGTGCCCACAATCACCAGGGTGGGCATAGGGGTGTCTCTGAGACATACTTGCTACCACCATTTGCATCCTTTAACTCCAATTAGTCACCGTATTCTCCTTCAGGGTTTCTCACATTGCTCTACCACCTCCAGTCCTTGATCCACTCACCTACTCACTCAGTCCCCAAGTTTTTGGTGGTTACCTTCTTGGGCTGACATTGCCATGAGGGTCACCAAGGTCTCACCAGAAGTCCCAGAACTATTCCCTCTTCATGCTTGAAGCACCATACCACCAGCTCCATCGCAACCTGCATCTAAGAACCCATTTTCCATCCCCAACAACTCATAGCTGTTTCATGGCTCTCTGCTACCTCTAGGAGAAAGCCTATTTCCTTAGCCTGGCATTTAAGACTTGCCACTCTGTTCATGTAGTGCCTAAGGCATTTGACTGCTAACCAGAAGGCTGGCGGTTCAAACCCACCAGCCACTCCCTTGAAGGAAAACTGGGCAATCTACTCCTTAGAGATACCACCTTGGAAACCCAAGAAGTCGAATGGACTTGATGGCAGTGAGTTTTTTTTTTTCTACTCTGTAGCTCAATCTTCCTCTTCCACCTTCAGCTTCATCTTCACCATCTTGGTCTGCTCACTGCCCTTCAAACATACAGTTCCTTCCTGCCTCTGCCTTTGTGGACATTACTTTCCTCTTGGGTTTCCCTGGCTGTTAGCCTATCCAGATCCCACCTCTGATGGGAAAACTTCCAGGACTACTAGAACCCTCAGGGATCCCACCCTTCATTGTGGGAACAGCAATATGGAAGTATGGTGGGAGACACAATATGGACTTGGAGTCAGAGGTAACCAGGTTAGTGGTGTGAGAGTGGGGATTGGATGATTGTGGGCCTACCACCTGCCTCCACCACTTCTGAGTCAGTTCCCTTGTCAGTTTACCACCACCATCTGTTGCTAACAAGTCTCTTTGAACTCATGGTGATCCCATATATTTCAGAGTAGATTAGGGTCAATGGCTGTTACCTTTTGGAAGCAGATGGTCAGATATTTCCTCTGAAGTACCTCTGGGTGGGTTTGAACTGCTGATCTTTTGGTTAGAAGTCAATTGTTTAACTGTTTGTTCCACTCAGGGACTCCTTTTCTGGTCAATAAGTAGGATAATGTGAACTAGGATTTTCTGTCAGGATTAAATAAGATAATTTATATTTTACAGTCAGAATGGTGTCTGGCTCATGAAAAGTTCTGAATAAATGTTATTGTCATCATTATAATTATTAAATTATGCACCTATTAATTACTAGTGATGTGACTTTGGGCTAGTGATTTCACCTCGTTGAGTTTTCCCATTTAGAAAATGGAGGATATTATTTATATTCCAGAAAAAGTATGTAAACAATGTTTATATTCCTAACCCTGGTGGTATAATGATTAAGCACTTGGCTGCTAACTGAAAGGTTGGTGGTTTGAACCCACTCAGTGGTGAGTCCACAGGAGAAAGATGTGGCAGTCTGTTTTTGTAAAGATGATGGCCTTGGAAATCCTATAGGGAAGTTCAGCTCTATAAGATCTGTCTATCAGGTCACTATGGGTTGAAATAGACTCAATGGCAATGTTTATTTATTTATTTATTTAAATTTATAGACTTACCCTTGAGGATTGCTGTGATGCTCAGTAAGGTGCTGTGCATGTAGGAGGTGAACAAGGGATGCTAGTCCCCTCCCTCCCTCTTCACTCCTTGCTATGGACATTTATCAGATAGTCCTTTTCTGTTTCTTTTTGATTTTCCAAAATTATTTAATTATGGTACAGTTGTGTTTAACCTCTGTTCTGTTTTCCCAAACAAACATTAATGTGCAGGACAGAGATTGGTTTGAATGGAGTAACATTTATCATGGGGGCAGTGGTAGTTCAGCAGTAGAATTCACACCTTCTGTGTGGGAGACCTGGGTGTGATTCCCAGCCAATATACCTCATGAACAGCCACCAGTCATCTCATTGGAGGCTTGCATGTTGCAAGGATGCTGAACATATTTCTGTAGAGCTTCCAGATTAAGACAGACTAGGAAGAAAGGCCTGGTGAGCTACTTCTGAAAATCAGCCAATGAAAGCCCCGTGGATCACAATGGTCTGATCCACAACTGATTATGAGGAGCCCACAGGGATCACTTCCTTGTGCGTGGGGTTGCTGTGAGCCAGGGGCTGATTCCACAGCAGCTAACAACAGCATGTGTCATAAAAGGAATTTATGAACTCATTTATTTCATTCCTCCCCTCCGTCCCCTTACCCCTCCCTGCTTTCTTCTCTCCTTCTTTTACTCTTTTGCTTGATGAGCAGAAACATTAAGGTCTTATATTACTCTCCTTGATAAAACCCCCAATAGTCTGTCTCTTTCCATCTCTCCCCAAGTATTTTGCTATTCTCTGTTGACATTAGCAGTGAGGGTTTGAGGCCCTTTGGACTGGTCAAGGAGTAGGGGTTAGTGGGGGTGGTGGGAGGATTAGATACTCTTAGTATCTAATAGATTAGTTATGGACTGAATTGTGTGTCTCCCAAAATATGTGACAACTTGGCTGAGTCATGATTCTCAGTATCATGTAATTATCCTCCTTTTTGTGATAGGATGTAATTATCATATGTGTTGTAAATCCTAACCTCTATGATGTTAATGAGGTAGGATTAGAGGCAGTTACATTAATGAGGCAGATACTGCTGCCACAAAATCCTTGCCTCCTTCAGGTGCTCTCATGAGAACACCAACTGACTATTATCAGTGGAAGGAAATGAGGAACAGGATTAGGGTATTCTATGACTTGCCTCCACCACATCTGTCAGTTTGTTGTACTGTGGTGATTTCACATGTTGTTATGATGCTGGAAGCTATGTCACTGGTATTTCAAATACCAGCAGGGTTACCCATGGTGGACAGGTTTTAGTAAAGCTTCCAGATAAGATAGGCAAGGAAGTAATGCCTGGTAATCTACTTCTGAAAATTAGCCTTTGGAAACCTTGTGAATCACAACAGAATATTCAATGATAAAGTGCTAGAAGATGAACCCTGATGTTGGAAGGCACTCAAAATTCACAGTGGCTGCAGCAATGGACTCGAGCACACCAATGATAGTGAGGATGGCAAACGAACAGGCTATGTTGTCTTATGTTGTGCATGGGGTCACCATGAGTTGGAGTTGACTCAATGGCCACTAAAAACAACAAATTTCAAGCCTCTACCAGGCTGATTTACTCATCTGTCAGTTTGTCATACTGTGGTGGCTTGAGTGTTGCTTTGAGGCTGAGGCTATGCCACAGTATTTCAAATACCAACAGGGTTACCCATGGGGACAGGTTTCAGTGGAGCTTACAAACTAAGACAGACTCAGAAGAAGGAAGGGACCATTCACTTCTCAAAGAATCAGTCAGTGAAAACCTTATGAATAGCAGTGAAAGACTGTCTGATATATTACCAGAAAACTTTATGAATAGCTCTGAAACATTGTCCAATATAGTGCCAGATGATGAGCCCCTCAGGTTGGAAGGCACTCAAAATACGACTGGGAAAGAGCTGCCTCCTGAGAGTAGAGCTGACCTTAATGATGTGGATGGAGTAAAGCTTTTGGGAACTCCATTTGCTGATGTGGCATGACTCAAAATGAGAACAAAGAGCTGCAAGCATCCATTAATAATCGGAACATGGAATGTATGAAGTATGAGTCTAGGAAAATTGGAAGTTGTCAAAAATGAAATGGAACACATGGAGATAGATATCCTAGGCATTGTTGTTGTTGTTGTTGTTTGCCGTCGAGTCGGCTCCGACTCATAGCGACCCCTCCTTGGGTTTCCGAGGCAGTATCACTACGGAAGTAGGATTGCCCAACCTTCCTTCCGAGGAGTGGCTGGTGGGTTTGAACCGCCAGCCTTCTGGTTAGCAGTCAGGTGCCTTAGGCACTATGCTACCAGAGCTCCCATCCTAGGCATTAGTGAGCTGAAATGGACTGGTTTTGGCCATTTTGAATCAGACAACCATATGATCTACTATTCCAGGAATGACAAATTGAAGAGGAATGGTGTGGCATTCATCGTCACAAAGAATGTTTCAAAATCTATCCTGAAGTACAATGCTGTCAGTGATAGGATAATATCCATACCCCTACAAGGAACTCCAGTTAATACTATTATTTAAATTTATGCCTCAACCACAAAAGACAAAGATGATGGAATTGAAAGTTTTTTTTTTTTACCAACTTCTGCAGTCTCAAATTGACCAAACATGCAATCAATATGTGTTGATTATCATTGGTATGAAACTTGGAAACAAAGAAGTATCACTGGTAGTTGGAAAATATAGCCTTGGTGATAGAAATAATGCTGGAGATCACGTGATAGAATTTTGCAAGACCAACAACTTATTCATTGCAAATAGCTTTTTTTCAACAACACAAATGGTGGCTATACACATGGACTTTGCCAGATGGAGTACACAGGAATCAGACTGAGTACATCTGTAGAAAGAGTCAATGGAGAAGCTCAATATCTTCAGCCAAAAGAAGGCCAGGAGTTGATTATGGAACAGACCATCAATGGTTCATATGGAAGTTCAAGTTGAAGCTGAAGACAATTAAAAAAGTCCATGACAGCCAAAACATGACCTTGATTATATTCCTCCTGAATTTAGAGGCCATCTAAAGAATGAATTTGATGCATTGAATACCAATGACTGAAAACCAGAGGAGTTGTGGGATGACATCAAGTACATCAACCATGAGGAAAGCAAAAGTTCATTAAAAAGACAAGTAAGGAAGAAAGGACCAAAATGGATGTCAGAAGAGACTCTGAGACTTGCCATTGGATGGAGAGTAGCTAAAGCAAATGAAAGAATAAACAAGATAAATCAAAGAAGATTTCAAAGAGCAGTCAAGAAGACAAAGTCAATTATTACAATGAAATGTGCAAAGAACTGGAGTTAGAAAACCAAGAGGGAAAAACACATTCAGCATTTCTCAAGCTGAAAGAACTGAAGAAAAAATTTAAGCCTCAAGTTGCAATATTGAAAGATTCTATGGGTAATATATTGAATGATGCAATAAACATCAAAAGAAGATGGAAGGAATACACAGAGTCACTGTATCAAAAAGAATTGGTCGACATTCATCCATTTCAGAAGGTGGCATGTGATCAAGAATCAATGATATTGAAGGAAGAAGTGGAAGCTGCAATGAAGGAATTGGCAAAGAACAAGGCTCCAGAAATTGATGAAATATCCATTGAGATGTTTCAACAAATGGATGCCCCACTGGAGGCACTCACTCGGCTATGCCAAGAGATTTGGAAGACAGCTACCTGGCCAACTGACTGGAAGAGATCTATATTTGTACCCATTCCAAAGAAAGGTGATCCCACACAATGTGGAAATTATCAAACAATATCATTAATATTGCATGCAAGTAAAATCTTACTGAAGATAATTTAAAAAACAGTTGCAGCTGTGTATTAACAGAGAACTTTCAGAAATACAAGCTGGATTCAGAAGAGGATGTAGAACAAGGGATAGATATCATTGCTGATGTCAGACGGATCTTGGCTGAAAACAAAGAATACCAGAAAGATGTTTACTTGTGTTTTATTGACTATGCAAAAGCATTTGATAGTGTGGGTCATAACAAATTTTGGATAACATTGAGATGAATGGGAATTCCAGAACACTTAATTGTACTCATGAGGAACCTGTATATAGACCAGGAGGCTGTCTTTCAAACAGAACAAGGTGATACTGCATGGTTTAAAATCAGTAAGGGAGTGCATCAGGGTTGTATCCTTTCACCATACTTTTTCAATCTGTATACTAAGCAAATAATCTGAGAAATTGGACTACATGAAGAACATGGCATCAGGATTGGAGGAAGACTCATTAACAACCTGTGATATGCAGATGACACAAATTTACTTGCTGAAAGTGAGGATAACTTGAAGGACTTACTGATGAAGATTGAAGACTACATACAGTCTGCTGTATGGATTACACCTCAACAAAAAGATAACAAAAATCCTCACAACTGGACCTATAAGCAGCATCACGATAAATGGAGAAAAGATTGCAGTTGTCAAAGACTTCATATTACTTGGTTCCACCATCAACACAAATGGAAGCAGCAGTCAAGACATCAGTCAACCTATTGCATTGGGCAAATCTGCTACAAAAAACCTCTTTCAAGTGCAGAAGAGCAAAGATGTCTCCTTGATGACTAAGGTGTGCCTAACACAAGCCATGGTAATTTCAATCGCCTCATGTGCATGTGAAAACTGGACAATGAATAAGGAAGACCAAAGAAGAGTTGATGTTTTTGAGTTGTGGTGTTGGCAAAGAACACTGAAAGTACCGTGGACTACTAAAAGAACTAACAAATCTGTCCTGGAAGAAGTGCAGCCAGAATGCTCCTTGGAAGTGAGAATGGCCAGATTTTGTCTCACCTACTTTGGTCATGTTGTCAGAAGGAACCATTCTCTGGAGAAGGATATCATGCTAGGTAAAGTGGAGGGTCAACAAAAAAGGGGGACGCCCTCAAAAAGATGGATTGACACAGTGGCTGCAACGATGGGCTCGGGTATGGCAAGGATCGTGAGGCTGGCACAGGAGCAGGTAGTGCTTCATTTTGTTGTACATAAAGTCACTATGAGTCAGAGATGACTCAATGGCACCTAACAGCAACAACAACATCACCAGGCTGACTAAGGAGGCCTGACTGGCTTTGGGACCTGTGCCAGAGCAGTGGGCCTGGAATTGGCAGGGGGTGAGTAGAGATGTGATGTAGGGGGAGAAACTTGGCTGAGAACGAACCAGCTTGAAGAAAGACTAGGGAAAATAAGATGATGTCAAATGTGCTTCTTGAAGAGGGGGAGGTCTCAGAGTTGTAGCCCAAAAAATGTGTTTGGTGTGTGTCCTGGGACCCCAGATTCAAAATTTTAAATGCTTTATTAAGATATAATTGACCTACAATAAACTGCATACAATTTGATATATTAGACATGTGTACCTTCCAGTGAAACTATCACATAACCAAGATAATAAATGCATCCATCACACCAAAAAGTTTCCTCTGGCCCCTTGTAATCTCTCTCATTCTCCTTCCACACATCTTTCCAACCCAGGCAACCACTGACACACTTGATGTCACTACAGATTACTTCACATTTTCTAGAATTTTATCTACATGGAATCATACAACATGTCCTCTCTTTTGTCTAGCTTTCTAAACTCAGTATAATTATTTTGAGATTTGTTATGGATTGAATTTTGTCTCCCCAAAACATGTGTAACTTGGGTAGGTCATGATTCTCAGTGTTATGTAATTATCCTCCATTTTGTGGTATGATGTAATTATTCTATGTGTCGTAAATCCCAACCTCTATGATGTTAATGAGCTAGGATTAGAGGGAGTTATATTAAAGAGGCAGGATACAATCTATAGGATTAGGTTGTAAATTGAGTCAATCTCTTTTGCGATGTAAAAGAGATTAAGCAATCAAGCAGAGGAAGAGGGATCTTACTACCATTAAGAAAGAAGAGCCAAGAGTGGAGCACTTTCCTTGTTCAAAAAATTTGAAGCACTGAGAACCACCTAGACCCAGGAGAAAATTGATGTCAAAACATATGGATATCTTGAAGGAATGGTGAGCCGACAGATGTTGAAAGGAGAAAGGAATCTTCCCCCAGAGCTGACAGAAAGAGAATGCCTTCTCTTAAAGCTGGAGCTCTGAATTAGAATTTCTACCCTGCTAAACTGTGAGAAAATAAATTTCTACTTGTTAAACCCATCTACTGTGGTATTTCTGTTATAGCAGCACTAGAAAACTAAGACAAGATTCAACCATATTATTGCATGTATCAATAATATATTCCTTTTATTGCTGATATTCCAGTGTATGGATACCACAGTTTATCTGTTTACCTGTTGACAGGCATTTGAATTATTTTCAGTTTGGAGTTGTTACAAATAAAGCTGATATGAACATTTGGGTACACATACTTGTATGAACATACACTTTCATTTCTTTTGAGTAAATACATAGGAGTGAAATGGCTGAATTACATGGTAGATGTGTGTTAATGTTTTTAAGAAACTTCTAAATTGCCTTTCAAAATGGTTGTACCATTTTATATTCCTATCTAAATGGAAGCCAGGTAGCCAGGCCATCTCTTTCAGAAGGAAGGTTGGGCAATCTACTTCCGTAGTGATACTGCCTCAGAAAGGAGGGGTCGCTATGAGTTGGGGCTGACTTGATGGCAAAGTAACAACAACAAACAGCATCATGGATGAGAGTTTCATATCTTCCACATCTTTGCCAACAGTTATACAGTCAGGCTTTTTATTTTAGCCATTTTAATAGGTGTTTGGTGGTCCCTTTGAAGACTACAGTACACCTAACCCAAGCCATGGTATTTTTAATTGCCTCATATGTGTGTGAAAACTGGACAATCAATAAGGAAAACAAAAGAGGAGTTGATACTTTTGAGTTGTGGTGTTAGTGAAGAATACTGAAATACCATGGACTGCCAGAAGAATGAACAAACCTGTCCTGGATGAAGCGCAGCCATAATGTTCCTTGGAAGCGAGAATGGCTGATTTCATCTCACCTACTTTGGTTATGTTATCAGAAAAGACCATTCCCTAGAGAAGGATATCATTCTTGGTAAAGTACAGAGTCATAGAAAAAGGGGAAAACCCTCAATAAGATGGATTAACACAGTGACTGCAACAATGGGCTCAAGTATAGCAAGGGTTGTGAGGATGGCACATGGCTGGGCAGTGTTTCATTCTGTTGTACACAGGGTCGCTATGAGTTGGAGCCAACTTGAAGGCACCTAACAACAACAAATGGTGGTATCTCATTGTGCTTTAAATTTGCATTTCCCTAACCAGCCATTCCTCGGAAGGAAGGTTGGGCAATCCTACTTCTGTAGTGATACTGACTCAGAAACCCAAGGAGGGGTCGTTATGAGTCATCGCCGACTCGATGGCACATAACAACAACAACAACAATGACTAGTAATGTTGAGCATCTATTCTTCTATGGCGAAGTATGCATTTAAATCTGTTGCTTATTTATAGATTGGGTTGGTTATTTTCCTATTATTGACTTTTGAAAATTCTTTTGAACTCTGGATACACATTCTTCATAAAATATATGCTCTGCAAATATGTTTGTCTCAAACTTTCACTTGTCTTTTCATTCTTTTAACAATGTCTTTCAAAGAGTGGAAGTTTTTAATTTTGAAGAAGTCCAATTACAACCTGTACTTTTATGGAGCATACTATGTAAGAAATTTTTGTCTCACCACAAAGGTTTCACCTATATTTTTGTCTAGAAATTTTATAGTTTTAGATTTTACATCTAAAGCTATGATCCTTTTTGAGCAAATTTTGAGCAAGGTATATGTCTAAGTGCTTATATACATCCAGTTCTAGTACCATTTCTATTTTATTCCATTGATCTACTCACCTATCTTAGTCTCAATATCACAGTGTCTTCATTACTCTATAATAAGTCTTGAAATCCTCTGATTTTTGTCTTTTTCAAAGCCATTTTGACTGTTCTATTGTTGAGCTCTGGTAGTGTAGCGCCTAAGGCATTTGACAGCTATCCAGAAGGCTGGTGGTTCAAACCCACCAGCCACTCCTCAGAAGGAAGGTTGGGCAATCTACTTCCA
>NW_006921649.1:10167039-10167879 GCF_000298275.1 Orycteropus afer afer | reverse complement strand
GTGGGTTCAATTCCAGACCTGAAGGGCAGCTAGGGGCCATAGTCTCAGTGGTTCCACCAGGCTCTATTGGACCAGCAAACCTGGTCCGCCTTCACCTTTTTCACTGACTCACCACTCTACCAAACATGATATCCTTCTTCAGGGAATGGTCTCTTGACAACATGACCAAAGTAGGTGAGACAAGGTCTGACTGTTCTTGCTTCCAAGGAGCATTCTAGCTGCACTTCTTCCAGGACAGATTTGTTAGTTCTTCTGGAAGTCCATGGGACTTTAAGTATTCTTCACCAACACCACAACTCAAAAGCATCAACTCTTCTTCAGTCTTCTTTTTTCATTCTCCAGCTTTCACGTGGATACAAGGCAATTGAAAATACCATGGCTTGGGTTAGGCACACATCTTCAAAGAGACATCTTTCTTCTTCAGCACTTTAAAGAGGTCTTTTTCAGCAGATTTGCCCAATGCAGTACATCATCTGCATTGACAGCTGCTTCCGTTGGTGTTGATGGTGGAACCAAGTAATATGAAGTCTTTGACAATTTCAATCTTTTCTCCATTTATAGTGATAAATTATTGGGGTAACTTCCTGGATTATTTTTTCAGCATACAGATTGAATAAGTATGGTGAAAGGGCACAACCCTGATACATTCCCTTCCTGATTTTAAACCATGCATGGCTATTCTAGGATCTTTTTATTTCCACATGAATTTTAATATTAGTTTATCAATTCTAAAATCCAAAAGCCTGCAGGAATTTTGACTGAACTGAATCTGTAGGTAGATGTTGGGGAGAATTGATATATTGAAAATATTAGATCTTCTTTCTTTCTTTTTATTATTGT
>NW_006921649.1:10151568-10163309 GCF_000298275.1 Orycteropus afer afer | reverse complement strand
AGGATTATTTTCTGTGTCTGTGTTAATTGGTTTCCCTTTTCTTTGTTGAAGAGGGTCTGTGCAGTCTTTCTGCCTAGTCTGCCATCTTGCCAGAACTCTATTCGATCTTCTGACCCACAGATACTCTGCATCTCTCCACTTATTTAACCAAAAACCAAACCAAACCCACTTCCATAGAGTCATATCTGACTCATAGTGACTCCTCCTTGGGTTTCCGAGGCAGTATCACTACGGAAGTACATTGCCCAGCCTTCCTTCCAAGGAGTGGCTGATGGGTTTGAACCGCCAGCCTTCTGGTTAGCAGTCAAATGCCTTAGGCACTACGGTGCCAGAGCTCCTCCACTTATTTACGTCTTCTTTAATTCTCTCAGCAATGTTTTATAATGTTTGATGTATGTCTTTTTGTCCCTCCCCCCCATAATCCAAATAGGTAGTTTTCTTATAAGATCTACTCCAAAAATACTCCTTTTATTCCCATTTTTGGCAGCCTACCCACACTCACAGTAATCAGCCACCATATTCTCATAATGTTGTAGAATGACATTGCCATGATAGAGCATAGAAATGGAAGACAGCTTGGTGGGGATGCAGACAGCCTGGTGGACCACTGTGTTTGATGCATGTCTTTACCATCCTTTGTCAGACTTATCCCTGAGTATTTAGAATGTTCTGAGTTCAAATTGCTCCTCTTAGCATTTATTAGCTCAGTGATTATGGTCAAATTATTGAACCTCTCTGAGCCCCAGTTTCCTTATTGCTGTTATTATTTATTGTCATTGAGTCCATTCCAAATCATGGTGATCCCATGTGTTAGAGCAGAAATGCTCCATAGGATTTTCTTCGTTGTAATCTTAACAGAAGCAGATGGCTAGGACTATCTTGCACAGTGTCACTGGGTGGGTTTGAACTGCCAACCCCAAAGTAGTGAAGATTGAACAAGGTGAATGCATGTGAAGTATTTAATACATAAGTGCTCAATAAATGATACTTGCTATTATTATTATATCATGGTTATAAAATATGTGATAGTGTAGTGTGGAGCATATGGCAGTAGACTGAGATTCTAGTCTCAGACTGGTTACTACTTAACCTGCATAGCAGTGTGCCCATTTGGTTGTTCATTTGTCATATGAGTGGGAGAGGTTGGTTAGTATGTCTTATGTTGTAGGTTACAGAAAGTTCTACTCAAACTGTCTTAAATAATAAAAAAGGAATTTATTAAAATATGCAACCAAAAATAATATAGGTTAAAGTAGATTCAAGCAGGGCTTGATCCATCAGTTCAATGAAGACATTAAGGAGTCTGTTGCTTTTCATCTCTCTGCCTTGACTTCTGTGGTACTATGTTCATCTGTAAAAGGAGCTCTGGTGGTATAATAGTTAAGGCATTTGGCTGCTAACCAAAAGGTTATGGTTCAAACTCACCAGCTACTCCATGGAAGAAACATGCAGTCTCCTTCCATAAAGATTTACAGTCTTGGAAACCCAATGAGAGTTGCTATGAGTCAGAATCAACTCTGTGGTAGTGATTTTTTTTTTTTTTTTTTTTTAATATTCATCTGTAAGTTGTCTTCCTTCTAGGTTCCAGAATGATTGCTAGTGCTAATTGCTTTCTTATCCATGTTCAGCAGGAAAACGAGCAACTTTGTTTCATCATTCTCAGTAAAAGCACTAACATTCATGCTGTTTGCATCTTGGCTTGGGTCTTAAGCCTACCCCTGAATCAGTCACTATAGCCAGGGGCATGGAAGGCCATGACTGACTTAGTCTAAGGTATGTGCTCCATTTCTAGAAATGGGAGTACTGGCATTTAATGGGCTCTTAAAGGTCTTAAAGGTCCATCCAGTGAGATGACTGCTTCAGGTTCTGAGTTTTGTGGCCCCCAGTCAATCATTGGGCTGTGGTGCAGAATTTGTTGTGATCTGCCAATGAAGTTGGCCCTAATTCTGATTCATGGAGATCTCATTTGTATCAGAGTAGAAATGTACTCCACTGGGCTATCAATGGCTGATTTTTCTAAAGTAGATTGCCAGGCCTTTCTTCCAACACACTTCTGTGTGGATTTGAACCACCAACTTTTCAGTTAGTAGCCAATCACTTCACTTGTACCATCCAGGGACTCCATATGAATTTCATAGAGGAATGGGAATACATATGTGAGCTCTCCATGAGTCAGAATCGAGTCCACAGCAACTTTTTTTTTTTTTTTTGTAAGCCCATATCAGCATCTTTAGACATGTATTTGGCATTATTTTCTTTAGAGAAGGAGTAATTTGGCTTTAATTCCTGGATTTGTTTTCATTGCTTTTTACTGATAGTTTTTGTGGTAGCTGCTTTCCAGCACCTTCTGGTGTTTGTATATCATTGTTGTTGTTATGTGCCATTGAGTCGGACCTGACTCATAGCAACCCCTCCTTGGGTTTCTGGGGCCGTATCACTATAGAAGTAGATTGCCCAAACTTCCTTCCGAGGAGTGGCTGATGGGTTTGAACTGCCAGCCTTCTGGTTAGCAATCAAGTGCCTTAGGTACTTTTAGGAATAAGTGAAGAACAGTCTGCATGTTCTCTAAGAAATAGACCTGGGTGTGATTTTGGAGCTTGGCAAACTTTTAACCCCACTCCCAGCTGTGTGGGAAAGTCTCTATGGTGTCTGGACATCATTTTTTATATGAAAAATAGGTGCCTAGGATACCTATCTCAGAGTGTTGTTATGAAGATGAAGTAATGTATTGTCCATAGAGAACCTGGCACCTAGCATTGGCCCCTTGTTCCATCTGCACTTCCTCCTGGGAGCTACACAAATGGGTCTCAGTGGCCCCTGCTCCAAGGATTTATTCAGAGATGTGATGTTAGTGAGCCATGGAGAATGATCATGGTGGGACCCTCCATTTTAAGCCAAATATGATTTCTTATTAGAACAAGGAATAGAATCTCAGATACTGGAACAAAAACTGACAGAAGGCTAGGTCCCTCCTCCTTTCTAGCCACTCCCTGCCCTATCTCTGCATGGCTGGCTTCTCACTGTTCAGGTCCTAGGTAAGTTGTCCCCTCCTTAGAGAAGCCTTCTGTAACCATCCTATTTGTTATAGATTGAGGTGTGTCCTCCCAAAGATACATTGAAGTCCTAACCCTTGTATCTGTGACTGAGACCCTGTTTGGAAAGAGTTCATGAAAATGTTATCAATTAGGTTAAAATTAGGTCATGCTGAAGTAGAATGGGTCCTAATCTTACATAATTTATGTTTTTATAAAAAAAAGAGAGGCGACACAGAGATAAGGAGACAGAGGAAGGATGCCATGTGACACTGCTGGCAAGGAATACTGTGGATTTCTGGGTGTCATGCACTGAATTGTGTCCCCCAAAATATGTTGCCAATTTGGCTAGGTCATGATTCCCAGTATTGTGTGGTTTGATGTAATTGTTCTCCATTTTGTGATATTTTCTAATTATCTTCCATTTTATGTGTTGTAATTCCTGATGTCTATATGCAAATGATGCAGGATTAGTGGGGGGTATATCTAGAGTCTTACTGAAGATAATTCAGAAACATTTGCAGCAGTATATTGACAGAGAACTTCCAGAGGTTCAAGCCGGATTCAGAAGAGGACGTGGAACAAGGGATATCATAGCTGTTGTCAGATGGATCTTGACTCAAGGCAAAGAATACCAGAAGGATGTTTACTTGTGTTTTATTGACTATGCAAAGGCATTTGATTGTGTGGATCATGACAAATTATGGATAACATTGAGAAGAATGGGAATTCCCGAGCACTTGATTGTACTCATGAGGAATCTGTACCTTGACCACGAGGCTGCCATTCGAACAGAACAAGGGGACACTACATGGTTTAAAATCAAGAAGGGAGTGCATCAAGGTTGTATTCTGTCTCCACACTTATTCAATCTATATGCTGAGCAAATAATCCAGGAAGCTGGACTATATGAAGAAAAACGTGGTATCAGGATTGGAGGAAGAATCATTAACAACCTGAGATATGCAGATGATACAACTTTGCTTGCTGAAAGTGAGGATGACTTAAGGCACCTACTGATGAAGGTTGAAGAATACAGTCTGCAGTATGGATTACGTCTCAATATAAAGAAAACAAAAATCCTCACAACTGGACCAATGAGCAGCATCACAATAAATGGAGAGAAGATTGAGGTTGCCAAAGGATTCACGTTGCTTGGTTCTACAATCGATGCCAACGGAAGCAGCAGTCAGGACATTAGATGACATGTAGCATTGGGGAAGTCAACTGCAAAGGAACTGTTTCAAGTGCTGAGGAGCAAGGATATCTCCTTGAGGACTAAGGTGCGCCTGACACAAGTCATGATATTTCCAATTGCCTCATATGCATGTGAGAGCTGGACAATGAATAAGGAAGACCAAAGAAGAGTTGATGCTTTTGAGTTGTGGTGCTGGTGAAGAATGCTGAAAGTACCGTGGACTGCTAAAAGAACTAACAGATCTGTCCTGGAGGAAGTGCAGCCAGAATGCTCCTTGGAAACAAGAATGGCCAGACTTTGTCTCACCTGTTTTGGTCATGTTGTAAGAAGGGACCATTCCCTGGAGAAGGATGTCATGCTTGGTAGGGTGGAGGGTCGACGAAAGAGGGGGAGGCCTTCAACGAAATGGATTAACACGGTGGCTGCGATGATGGGCTCAAGTATTGCAGGGATTGTGGGGCTGGTGCGGGATCCGGCAGTGTTTCGTTCTGCTGTGCATGGGGTCGCTATGAGTGGGAAACGACTCGATGGCACTTAACAACAACAACAACATATCTAGAGTCACTACCTTTACTCAAGTCACTACCCTTACTTAAGTTGCACTTTTTATCTCACAAGAGATAAAAGGGGAGAGAAGCAAACATAGAGAGGAGGGACCTTCCTTCCACCAAGAAGGAAGAGCTGAGAGTGGAGTGCTTCTTTTGGACCCAGGTTCCCTGTGCTGAGAACTTCCTTGACCCAAAGGAAGATCATTGCCAAGACGCTTGGAGATCTCTAAGCAAGACCAGGTCCACAGATGCTGAAAGGAGAGCTGACAGACAGGAAAAGCCTTCCCCTAGGATTGGTATCCTGAGCTCGGACTTCTAGTGTCCAGAACTATGAGAAAAATATTTCTGTTCTTATCATCCACCCAACCTGTGCCAATTTGTTACAGCAGCCCTAGGAAATTGATACAGTGTGTGAAGCAACTTCCTTCAGCCACCTCAGTCACTCTATCGCTTCACACACTTTTTGTCTTCATGTCACTTTAAAGCCATTCTGTGTATTTGTTGTCTATTTCTTCCCTTGAGAATATAAGTTTAATGAGAACAGGACACATATCTGTCTTATTCATTGCTTGTTTTAGGTTAGGTTTCTCCAGAAGCAGACCCTGCAGCAACAAGATGCAAGGTTAAGTACATTTGAGAGGTGGTCCCAGGCAGCACTGGTAGGGGAGTGTGGGAAGGAGACAGGGAACGGAAGGAAGTACATAAAGGGTAAATTTTTGAGTAGGCTACTACTGTGGGCAAGTGAGGCTCAATCCTATGGGAATGAACAGAAGACAAGACAGAATATACCTCAGAGTTCTTACTCAGAGGAGAGGGATCTGGGGTATTTATCACCAGTCAAGGAAGAAGCTCTGATAGTGCAGTAGTTAAAGCATTTGGCTGCTAACCAAAAGGTCATTAATTTGAACCCACCAGCCTCTGTGCAGAAGAAAGGTTTAGCAGTCTGCTTATGTAAAGATTTACAGCTTTGGAAATTCTATGGGGCAGTTTTACTCTGTCCTATAGGGTTTCTATGAGTCAGAATCGACTAGATGTCATAGGGTTTGGTTTTGGTTTTATCGCAAGTCAGTGGTTAACGGCTGCTCCTGGGAAGTGTTAACTCCTAGATTCTTATGGCCTGCCCTACACTCAGGCAGAATGGTCCTATCATAGCTAGACTCTGACTGTGACAGTCAGACAGTCAGAATCACAGACAAAAAGTTGTAGGCATTGGCAGTTGGTAGCAGCTGAGCCCACCTGTGTGGTGGTGGTGAGTGCCAAGAGGATGTAGCTGAGGCAGTCACTGCATCTGCTGCATGGGTGAATCCCCATCAACAGGCACGATGGCTGGCAAATGAAAATGATTTGTTGGATGGATTTAAGGGGAGCAGTATCCCTCCAGAAGACCAGGTTGGAGAAAGCATTCCAGGTAGAGAACCGTGTTTCCTTAATATCCCAGCTGCTGAGAGATGCCTGGATTCACACAAGCACAGACTTCTCTTTGTCTTCTTGCTTTAGTGCTGCTGTAGAAACTGCAGGTTTCTCCACCCCTCCCTTGTTCCTAATGAAAAGCAAAGGAGCTCTGGTAGTGTAGTGGGTAAGACATTTGGCTGCTAACCAGAAGGTCAGCAGTTCAAACCCACCAGCTGCTCTGTTGGAGGAAGATGAGGCAATCTACTTCCATAAAGATTTATAGCCTTGGAAATCCAATGGGAGTTGTTGAGTCAGAGTCAATTCGATGGTGCTTGGTTTCTTGGTTTTGATTAAAAGCATTGATGAATGGTGGCCAATATCTTGTTCACTACTGCAATATACTGTCCTTTCCTGTACCCTGATCAGCACAGCCATCTCGCATTCTGTGCATTATTCATTTTAGGACTAATTTTGAATCTTCCATCCTGATTTCTCTCAGAAAAGTGCTAGTTACTGATGTTCCTTTCAGTATGGGGTGCTCAGAAACAAAGGGTATCAGCCCTTTCACAGTTCTAGAGCAGGGATTCTTAGCTCTGGGTATTTATTGGAATTACTTGGGTAGATTTTATTTCTTCTTCTTCTTATTTTTATTGTGCTTTAGGTGCAAGTTTACAGAACAGAGTTTGTTTTACATTCAACATTTGGTTTTACTGCCCAATTACCATCCCCAACTGTAACCCACTGTCCTCCCTTCCCTACCCAGTAAATCCCCCCTCCCCCGCCCCCTCCCGTGGCCCTCATAGTTATGCACTCCTGTGTGTCCTGTATTTCCTTCTTGTGAATGTTGCCCCTCTGGTGTTCTGTGCTCAATTCCTCCAAGAGATGCATCTCCAAAGAGTATGTGAATGCATCACCCTGGGTTGAGTGGTCTGCTTGTATGTCTTATTTACTATTGGGCTGAGAGTCAACCCCTGGGAGTGAGTTTTATTCCAGGCCTGAAGTGTATCCCAGGGCCATAGTATTGGGGGTTCCACCAGAGTCCTTCCGACCAGTAATTCTGGTCATTGTTGTGTTTTTGGATTTTGTTTCACATTTTCCTCCCACTCTATCCAGGATCTCCAGTTTTGAATCTACCCAGGTAAACCTGGGTAGATTTTAAAGCATACTGATGCTCAGGGTCCCACTGCTAGAGATTCTGATTTAATTCATCTGGGATGAGGCTCAGGCACTTGGGAAAATTTTTGCTTCCCTGCTACCTATGTATTCTGAGAGGCAGCCAAAGTAGAGACACACTGGGTGATACCTTATATAGGTGTCTGATGCAGGCATTTGAAAAGGACAGAGGTATGTCTAGCTTCAGGCAGCTTGATTCAGCTGCTCAATGATATCGTCAAGGGCTCATTTTCTTCTATTGTTGCTTTTTTTATTATCCTGCCATGACTTCAGAGTCCTTGGGTGGTGCAAATACTTAAGCTCTTAACTATTAGCAGTTGAACCCACCCAGAGGCATCTCAGAAGAAAGACCTGGCAATCTGTTTCTGAAAACCTTAAAAAACACTATGGAGCACAGTTCCACAGTGACAATATGGGGTCACACTGACAAATATGGGTCTTCATGAATTGGCATCCACTTGATGACAACTGGCATCTTGTGGTGGTGCCAGCCTTCTGTTGTATCAGGTTTATCTTCCCTTTGGGTGGCGGACAAGCTCTCAGAATTCCTAAATAGCTGCCAGTATGTTGCAGGACTACATGCTTTGTCATTCATGTAAAGTAGGAGACAGAGCATCCTTGTCCCATTATTCTGAGCAAAACTCTTGAGGTTCATGTGGTTCAGATTGGCTTAGGTTGCATACCTATTCTGGAGCAATCTTGTGGCCAAGGGGATGGAAGAGACAGACTTAGCTCAGATACCAGCTTCATTCCTGGAGCTAGGTGTGGTCAGCTTCTAGCATCTCACTTTTTGATGCACATTAGAATCAGCTGGGCAGCTTTTAAAGGATTCTGATGTCCAGACCCCATCCTCACAGATTCTCCATCAGTTGGTCTGGGGTGGAGTCTAGGCTTTGACATTTTTTCAAAGCTCCCCAGGTGATCCTGCCAAGCAGTCGGAGTGAAGAACCACTGGCTTAGACATCATACAGCCTCATGATGTAGGTTCAGACCCCATGAAGTTTCACAAGTAGAGATCCTTTGTATGCCTTGCTAGTAGTCCCTGGGTCTTGCAAATTATTAGTAAACTTGACTACTAACTGAAAAGTTGGAGGTTCAAATCCACCCAGAGATGCCTCTGAAAAAAGGCCTGATTATCTACTTTGAAAAATTCAGTCATTAAAAATTATATGGAACATTACTCTACTATGACACAAATGGGGTTACCATGAGTTGGAGACTAGATGGAAACTTTTTAAAATGCTGTTCTGGGCATCAACCACATGTCCAGCAGCCTTAAGTGAGCCCATGGCTGCATTCAGGAAGTCCAAATAGAAGCATTGTGCTATGGTCCCTATGATTTCCCAACCAAGAGAGGCAGCAGTCAATGGCAATCAGTTTGTGAGTGTTTCACTCATGCATGATATATGGTAGCTTGATTCATTGTTACCTGAGGTATTCCCCTTCTCTGCATCTGTTTCTTCAACTGTTAACATGGGTTCAAAGAATATTTGTGCCTTTCTGAATTTGCTAAAATGAATGATATTTCTGTAAGGCACTCTCTGTTCCTTAGTTTGAGCCAGAATCCCCTACTAAGTACTCTCTATGTTGGAGTGGGAGGGGTTTAATCTCTTTTTGGAGCTACTATCTATGCTTCCTCGTCTTTAAAGAGGAATTCAGAAAAAATTATACAGTAAAATAGTGAGTCTTGTTTCTTTTAAGAAGCTCTGGGCAATTGTATTTTCTCAAATAAATTTTCTGCACCTCCTGAGATGATCATATGTTGTTGTTGTTAGGTGCCGTTGAGTCGCTTCCAACTCATAGTGACCTCATGCACAGCTGAATGAAACATAGCCTGATCCCAAGCCAGCTCCATGATCATTGCTATACTTGAGCCCATTGTCACAGCCACCGTGTCAATCCATCTCGTTGAAGGCCTTCCCCTCCTTCATTGACCCTCCACCTTACCAAGCATGACATCCTTCTCCAGGGAATGGTCCCCTCTGACAGGACCTAAGTACGTGAGACGAAGTCTGGCCATCCTCACTTCCAAGGAGCATCTTGGCTGCACTTCCTCCAGGACAGATCTGTTAGTTCTTTTGGCAGTCCATGGTACCCTCAGCATTCTTAGCCAGCACCACAACTCAAAAACATCAACTCTTCTTTGGTCTTCCTTATCCATTGTCCAGCTCTCACATGCATACAAGTGATTGGAAATATCATGGCCTGTGTCAGGAGCACTTTAGTCCTCAAGGAGATATCCTTGTTCCTCAGCACTTGAAAGAGTTCCTTCACAGCTGACCTACCCAGTGCTACACATCATCTAATGTCCTGACTGCTGCTTCCATTGGCCTCGACTGTACAACCAAGCAATATGAATTCTTTGACAACCTCAATCTTTTCTCCATTTATCGTGATGCTGTTTATTGGTCCAGTTGCAAGGATTTTTGTCTTCTTTATATTGAGATGTAATCCATACTGCAGACTGTGTTCCTCAATCTTCATCAGTAAGTGTCTCAAGTCATCCTGACTTTCAGCAAGCAAAGTTGTATCATTAGCATATCTCAGGTTGTTAATGATTCTTCCTCCAATCCTGATGCCACGTTTTTCTTCATGTAGTACAGCTTCTTGGATTATTTGCTCAACATATAGATTGAATAAGTATGGGGAAAGGACACAACCCTGAAACATTCCCTTCCTGATTTTAAACCATGCAGTGTCCCCTTGTTCCATTCAAACGACAGCCTCCTTGTCAAGGTACAGGTTCCTCATGAGTACAATCAAATGTTCGGGAATTCCCATTCTTCTCAATGTTATCCATAATTTGCCATGATCCACACAATCAAATGCCTTTGCATAGTCAATAAAGCACAAGTAAACATCTTTCTGGCATCTTTGCCTTGAGCCAAGATCCATCTGACAGAAGCTATGATATCCCTTATTCCACGTCCTCTTCTGAATCTAGCTTGCACCTCTGGAAGTTCTCTGTCAATATACTGCTGCAACTGTTTTTGAATTATTTTCAGTAAGATCTTACTTGTGTGCAATATTAATGATATTGTTCTATAATTTCCACATTCTGTGGGATCACCTTTCTTTGGAATGGGTACAAATATGGATCTCTTCCAGTCAGTTGGCCAGGTAGCTGTCTTCCAAATCTCTTGGCATAACCAAGTGAGTGCCTCCAGTGCGGCATCTGTTTGTTGAAATATCTCAATGGGTATTCCGTCAATTCCCGGAGTCTTGTTTTTTGCCAATTCCTTCATTGCAGCTTTGACTTCTTCCTTCAGTACCACTGGTTCTAGATCATATGCCACCTCCTGAAATGGATGAAGATCAACCAGTTCTTTTCGGTACAGTGACTCTGTGTATTCCTTCCATCTTCTTTTGATGTTCCCTGCATCATTCAATGTTTTTTTTCCCTTACAATCTTTCAATGTTGAGACCCGAGGCTTAAATTTTTCCCTCAATTCTTTCAGTTTGAGAAATGCTGAGTGTGTTCTTCCCTTTTGGTTTTCTAACTCCAGGTCTTTGCACATTTCATTAGAGTAATTGGCTTTGTCTTCTCAAGATGCTCTTTGAAATCTTTGGTTCAATTCTTTTATTTGTCATTTCTTCCATTTGCTTTAGCTACTCTCTGCTCAAGGGCAAGTTTCAGAGTCTCTTCTGTCATCCATTTTGGTCTTCTCTTCTTTTGTTGTCTTTTTAGTGACCTCTTGCTTTCTTCATGGATGATGCTCTTGATGTCATCCTACAATTCATCTGGTTTCCAGTCATTAGTGTTCAATGCATCAAATCTATTCTTTAGATGGTCTCTAAATTCAGGAGGGATATATTCAAGATCATATTTTGGCTCTTGCGGACTTGTTTTAATTATCTTTAACTTCAAGTTGAACTTGCATATGAGCAGTTGATGGTCTGTTCCATAATCAGCTCCTGGTCTGGTTTTGGCTGAAGATATTGAACTTTTCCATCACTTCTTGCCACAGATGTAGTCAATATGATTCCTGTGTGTTCCATCTGGTGAACTCCACGTGTACATCCATCCTTTGTGTTGTTGAAAAAAAGTGTTTGCAATGAATAAGTCATTGGTCTTGCAAAATTCTATCATGCAAGTTCCAGCATTATTCCTGTCACCAAAGCCAAATTTTTCAACTACCGGTGATTCTTCTTTGTTTCCAACTTTTGGATTCCAGTCACCAATGATAATTAACACATCCTGATTGCAAATTTGGTCAATTTCAGACTGCAGAAGTTGATAAAAGTCTTCAATTTCCTCATCTTTGGCTTTGGTAGTTGGTGCATAAATTTGAATAATAGTCGTATTAACGGGTCTTCCTTGTAGGCGTATGGATATTATCCTATCACTGACAGCATTGTACTTCAGGACAGATCTTGAAACATCCTTTGTGATGATGA
>NW_006921649.1:10094350-10151023 GCF_000298275.1 Orycteropus afer afer | reverse complement strand
ACCAGTGGCACAGCCTCAAGACTCACAGCAACACGTCACCACAGTAGGACAAACTGACAGACAAGTTTGTCTCCCTTAGCTGTTGGAAACCCCTCCAGCCACCTTTACCTCGATCCCTGTGGCTAACTCCTCGATCTGTTGCAGTCCCCTTTGCCTTTTCTGTCCTCTCCCTGCTTCCTGCCTCGCTGCTTGTGGGGGGTGGCCTGGGTTCCCTCTCCTGACCTGGCTCCCTACAGTTGAATCCTTGATCTGTTCCTACTCCTTTCGCTTTTTTGTTCTTTCCCTGCCTTCCTGCCTTGCTCCTTGTGGGGCATGGTCTGGGTTCATATCTCCTAGGATCATGTGGGTTTTCTTTTTTATACTATTTTTTGTTTTTTATACTATTAATGTGATTAATTATATAGATGAATTCTTGAGTGTTCAACCAATCTTGCATTCCTGTAATAAACTCCATTTGTTTATGATGTATTATGCTTTTTACATATTGCTGGATTTGATTTCTTTGTATTGACATACAAAAGGAATGTATTAGTGGTATATATAGTTGTATCTCACCTTTCTGAGCTTCAGTGTCCTCATCAGTAAAATGGTTTCTCCACCATCCAGCAAGCTCTACCAGGAGCATTAAATAAGATGATGTATATAAAGCTCCCAGCATAGAAGTTGGGACATAATATGGGTTTAGTAATTTGCTTTCCTTGCAAGAATGCTACTGTTAGCCCTTAATCTTTTTAATTTGATGTCAAATGGGGTAAACAATACTGAAAGTATTCAACTAAGTCATCATTTTCAAGTAATATATAGGCTAAGGCCACCTGAACAAGCCTTCATTTCCAAGTCCCTTAGCAGGAGGTCCTTTCCTCCTCTTCAATTCTGTTTCCAAACATACCACTTGAGGGTCCACACTTTCTAAATTGGAGAGTCTTAAGAGTTGCAATTTTTTTTTGGAGGTGTCATAAGGGTCTTGTCTTGAAACTACATTTGCATATAGCCACACTATTTGTATTTCAATTGCATGTTTGCTTGGGGTGACTTGGGGGCTGGGGAGGATGATTTCACTGCCTGACATAGTGCCTGGTACATAGTTAAGTACTTATAACTGGATGCAATTATGAATGGACTAACCTTCCCTTTTCACAGCTTACCTCCTTGTGCAATGGGGCCATGGAAGAAATTAAGATTATGAGTATAAGAAATAGTTCTGTTTATTGATTAGAACATGGATAAAATTACAGCAATTTGCAGGCATTCTGGGCTTTCTGGGAAGGACATGCAGTGCTGGACTCTAGCAGGGGATGGGGTGGAGGTATGAACCACTGGGAAATGACTTCCTTCTTGGGCATATTGAGGGACTTGTGCTAACAGCGCAGATGCTAGTGTGAGAGAGAGCATTTTGGCCCTTTCATCTGGAAACAAAGGATGTGGGAAGTTTGGGGCATCAGATAATGTCGTGCTTAATAAATCATTCTTATCCTGCTTGTGTTAGGTACTGGCTCTCCCGATCTAACCATGGTTGGCTCTAATTGTTCTATAGAATGTTCATTCTTCCCATTAAAGGAAGAGGAAACAGGCACATTGGTTTGGGAGGCCATCAGAGGGTGATGTGCATTTGCTTCAGATCTTCTTGCTTCCAGACACATTGAGGTCTTCTGGACATGGAGGCAGTGGGCTGGAGGCACACAAGTGAAACATCGTGCACTACTGTTTAAGCTCAAGCAGAGGGACCTTCCATAGGGCAGCACTGTGAAGAGATGAGCATGCTTCCAAAACAAACTCAAGTTTCATCCTGTATCTCTCATGAAGAAGGAGGAAAGATTGGCAATCAGAGACTGAGCCAGGCAATTCTGGGTTCCATAGAAAGTCTTCAGCAGAGAATGCTTTCAAAGTGTTTAAAAGGTGTTTCTGTCCCAAAAGTCAGTGTGTAAAGTCAGAACAAGGGCAGATCAACGTGTTAAAGTGGTTGTTTAGTACATTGTCTCTGAGAGCTGGATGGCTGATTGTCTCCAATTACATGACATTTTGGAACAGCTGGAGGGACCTCATGATATTGTCATCCTGGGAAGGGAAGAGGGGAAAAAAGAGGATGGTTAGAATTCTGAGAGGCTCCTCAAGTTCTGTCATTCTGGGGAGCAAACCTCCAGCATGTTTCCTATGTGGAAAGAACACTGAAAGGCTACGAGAAACAGAGAATAGGAAGTGGGGACCTAGAAAGTGAGCAAGTCAAAGCAATAAGCACCTTCTATGGCCTTAAAGAGGAATTCAGAAGAAACAAATTATCTAGTAAAATAGTGAATGCTGCTTCTTTTAAGAAGATTTGGATAATGACATTTTATCAAATAATTTTCTGCATCTACTGAGCTGGTCATATGCTTTTTTTTGTATTCTAATGTGATTAATTATATAAAATAATTCTTGAATGTTCAACAAACCTTGCATACTTGGAATAAACCTCATCTATTTATAATACATTACTTTTTTTTTAAATATGTTACTGGAGTTGATTTTTTTTTTATATCTAGCCTGAATTTTTTAAAAAAACTTATTGAAAATAATGGTCTTGTCAGGTTTCTATATTACAGCTATGCTAGCTTAATAAATCAAGTTGAGAAGTTGTTCCTCTTTCTTATTCTCTGAGATTGTATAAGTTTAGTATTATTTCTTCCTTAAATGTTTAGAAGAATTTGCCAGTGAAGCCATCTAAGCCTGCCATTTCCTCTGTAGAAAAGTTTCATATTACAGATTCATTTTTTTTAACAGATATAAAACTACTTATATTTTCTATTTCTTTTTGTGTTAGTTTTGATAAATTGTGCTTTTCAAGGAATTTATAGATTTCATATAAGTTGTCAAATTTATTGAATGATTAACTCTTATTCTTTTAATATCTGAAAGTCTGTTCTGATGTTCCCCTTTTCATTTCTGATATTGATAATTTTTCTATCTCTTTTTTTTTCTTGATCAGGTTTGCTAAGCATTTATCAAATTTATTAACCTTTTCAAAGGGGCAACTTTTGACTTTGTTGATTGTCTAATTGTATGTCTCTATTGCATGTTCTCTATTTTATATTTATCATATATTCTCTAAGGTATAAATATTGTATGTAGAAAATCCTCAAATGTTTGGATATTAAACAACACACTTCCAAATAATCCATAGGTCAGAGGAGAAAATATTTTGAATTATGCTACCAGAGCTCCCAAAAGATAATGAAAATATCAAATTTTATGGGAAGTAAAGCAGTACTGAGAGAGAAATTTATATCTTTAAATGCATAAATAGGAAAGAGTGGTTAAAAATCTATGATCGAAGCTTCTATCTTAAGGGCTAGAAACCTCTCCCCACCCCAGCCAATTGAATAAAAACAAAACAAAACAAAAATCAAAGGAAGGAAATAAATTAAAGCACAACTTACTAGAAAGCAGACCTATAACAGAGAAAACTGACGAAGACAAAAGTTGATTATGAGCATTATGGAACCTTTTAAAACTTGGTGGAACAGGGAGATATTATTGTCTGTTGTCATTATGTGCCATTGAGTCGACCCCGACTCATAGCGACCCCTTCTTGGGTTTCCAAGGCACTATCACTACAGAAGTGGGATTGCCCAACCTTCCTTCCGAGGAGTGGCTTGTGGGTTTGAACCACCAGCCTTCTGGTTAGCAGTCAAGTGCCTTAGGCACTATGCTACCAGAGCTCCTATATTATTGTCTAGTGTTTAAGTATATGAGTTCTGGAGTCAGGCTGCCTGCATTCAAATTCTGGCTCTGTCACTTACTAGCTGTGTGACCTTGGGTAAGTTGCTCAATCTCTCTGTGCCTCAGCTTCTTCATGTGTAAACTGGGGTTGATTATAGTATCTACCTGACTGCTAACCAGAAGGCTGGTGGTTCAAACTCACCAGCCACTTCTCGAAAGGAAGGTTGGGCAATCTACTTCTGTAATGATACTGCCTTGGACACTCAAGGAGGAGTCACTATAAGTCAGGTCCAACTTGACAGCACATAACAACAACAACAACAACCTATAGGGTGGGTTGTGAAAAAGAAATAAATTCACTAAGGAATAGCTATAGAAGAAGTTGCTAATGTGAGAAACTTAAAAACCTCTCTCAAATGATAAGTTTAAAAAGCATATGTCAGCAGAGCATGGTATTTAAAATCAGAGGGACAGGAATTCATGTTCCATCTCTACCATTTACTGTGATCTTAGACAAATACTTTAACCTTCAGATGCCTCAGACTTTCCTTCTTTAAAATGGGTATGATAAACACAGCCATCAGCATTTTCTTAATGATCTTTTGATTTTTGCTAAAATCCTTTCAACTCTGTTGGGAAATAATTGCTGATCTGAGCCTCCCCCTCCACCTTCAGTATTTTCTACCCCTCTGGATACAAGATAACTGGTGGATCCCTGGACCACCCAAACATTCATCAACTAAAGGGTTAATACTATGTTTAGCACGGATCCTCCAAGGCACTGCTCCAGGGCATTGGTCAAGGTCAATAAACCCCCCCAAAACCCCACTGCCCATGGAGTTGAGTCCTATTCATAGCGACCCCTCCTTGGGTTTCCGAGGAAGTATCACTACGGAAGTAGATTGCCCCATCTTCTTTCTGAGGAGTGGCTGGTGGGTTTGAACCACCAGCCTTCTGGTTATCAGTCCAATGCCTTAGGCACTATACCACCAGTGCTCCCAATAGGTGTTCTGAAATAAGGGGGCTATAAATACATTTTTCTAAAGTAGATAAAAGATATTATTCCAGTTCAGTCTATCTGGCAGAGACTCTGGGGTCAGACTATTCTTTAGGTTGATGAAGATGTGGTCCAAGGACCAACAGCTTCAGTATCTCCTGGGAAAGATAGGTAGGAATGCTCATTTTCAAGCTTCACCCTAGATCTGTTGAATTAAATCTACATTTTAACATAATTTTAGGGGAGATTGGTTTGCATATGAAAGTTCTAGAAGCATTGGTCCAGGGCATTTGATTAAAATGAAGATTTCTAGGCCCCACCCTGTATCTGTGGAATTACAGTCTCTGGTATTGAGGCCTGAAAATCTACAGGCAATTCCCATGCATGCTGTTTAGTATTAGAGCTTAAATTCTGAAGCACTGGGGGTAGTGGAAGGCTGCTGAAACCCTAACTCCATTTTGAGTCTTGACATAAGTTCAGATGCCATTGACTTCTTTCTGATCATGAAACCAACATTATGGCTATACGAAAACAGGTTCTAGGACAAACCTAAGGAGGGGAAGTTTGCCTTCAGAAACAGTGTGGTTGAAAGCAGAACATGTTCACACAAAGAACTAGGAAACTTGCCTGGGTGTGTCCAATTTAAATTAAATTTTGGGTCCTGGTATTGTCTTGTAGCCACCTTGTGGCTATGACTCAGGCTGCATGGTCTTGAGTCATACCCAGGCTACCATCTAGCCAAGTAGTCAAGCCCCAGAACCAATCTTGTAACCCTTTTTAATCTTCAATTGTGTATGTATCCAAATCATGGTCATTTCCCAACTTCTGTAGACCTGCCTGCAACAGCGATGAATCGATCTGGCACCAATTATGATTTTGTGATGATTTCCTTTGTTTTCAGTCATATATAATTAGCCCCATGGCCATGACTCAGTGAACTCTATTCAAATTTCTACACTATGTACATGTTGATGGTTTCCCTCATCCTGGATGATTGTCTTTGCCCTGTCTGAGGCTTAATAAAAGTGTCCCTATTGAACCTGTTTGAATCTGGGGTCTCCTTTCTCCTTTTACAAGTTTGAGAATCACAGCTTTACATTTCTTTCCAAATTACTCTCATATATTCTAAGGAGTGAGCCACCAAGCCAGAAGCAGGCTGAAAAAATGACTGTGTTGCCCACTGAGGAAATCTATAGTTTCAAATCCCCCAGACCTCTACATGGTCTTCCTGGTTCAGTTTGGTGCTTAGCCAAGACCAACTGCAGGCCATTTTGAGGAGTGGAGATTGTTGGACTCTGCATTGTTGCTGTTTTTGTTGTTGTTGGTAGTGGTATTGACTGTTCTGAGGTGTACTAGATATGTGCAGTTTTCTCAATCCCCTGAGGCTTCTGCAGGCCCCCAATTCTCGGATTTCCTTCCCAGATTTAGAGGTATCACATCTTGAGATCTTTCCTTACCTCCTGACAAGATTCAAGAAATTCATCTAAAGTCACGATGCCATCTTTATTTTTGTCCATTTTCTGAAAGACACAATGGGAAGCACTTTAAGGACCCTTTTAATCTTCATTCCAAAACTTACTTTTTTTTAACCAACTTTGCCCTGAGAATTGAGTCGGATCTGACTCGACGGCAGTGAGTTTGGTTTTTTTTTTTTCAGTTTCATTGATCAGGCTACTCCGTTCAGACCCTGGTTGAAGTTCTTTGACCTCTGTGAGCTTCCATAAAATTAAAAGACTTTTTCTAGACACTCAACACTGGATTATTCTGCTGATATTCTAGCATGTCTTCCCCAGTCTCTCCTACTCTGTCCATCAGATAGAAAAGACACTGGACATGAGAGGTTCTAGTTCTATCTTTGTCATTTCCTGTGTGACCTAGAGCAAGTTTTAAGCCTCTCTGGGCCTCTGTTTTCCCATCTGTAAAGTGGGAAGATTGTATTAGAATGAGCTTTGATGCTCTTTGATTCTATACTGCTAGATTCCCACACACACACACTATTCTGATTATTCCATCCCCCTACTCAAAGACTAGCAGTAGCCATTCTGCACTTGCTAGAACAAAAGCCAAACCCACTGCTGTTGAGTTGATTCTGACTCAGCAACTCTATAGGACAGACTGGGACTGTACATCTTTACAGAAGCAGACTGTCACATCTTTCTCCTGCAGAGGGGCAGTGGGTTTGAACCACCAATCTTGTGGTCAGCAGCCAAACACTTTACTTTAACCACTGCACCACCAAATCTCCTTTCATTTGCCAGAGCAAAGCTTAACTCTTCAACTTTCAAGATCTACAATGTGGCCAGAGACAAAGCTAGGGTAAACAATCTTCTAGGGGTAACCTCTAAGTTGTGCCTCTCCTAAATTTCAAGATGAATAGCTGTTGATAAGCTTGATAGCTCCAAATCAGCAGAAATGGCTTCCTCCCTCTTGCCCAGCTGCCTCATTCAGAGTTCTTTCATATTTATGGTATCTTGGAATGTCGTTCTGTGCCTAATCTGACACCCCCTTGGACTTATACCTGGGGGTATGTGCCGTCCCTTCTCCCTGCCTATATCTCTGATTCTGGGTCCACCCTAGTTTCCAACTTTCTTTTTGTTTTCCAGACATAAATGCTTAACATCTTCACAGATGTGCTTAAAGAAATCCTTTTTGTTTACTCTGATGCTTCAAGAATGCCTATGGAACTCAGAAACCACACTATACCACGTACATTTGAATATTTACTTCCTGTCCTCTTCTATAGTGAATATTTGCTTAACAAGATCATCTGTTTCTTGAAAACAATATATCTTTTGATTTGTTTCTGTTTCCTGCAGTGCTTAGCACAAGGTTGGACACTAACTACTTGTTCAGATGCTCGTGGGCTAATTCTAAGTTGGACTTAAAGCTCTCATGCACATGGTGGGTATGCGTACCTGGAAGAAGACGTCCACGTGCTGCCTTGGGGTGTCCTCTTTGAGCACGGGATATGTGTATTTCCCCATCATATCATAGATGGCTTTGACAATGTCCATCATCTCCTGGAGAGGGGACATGGAAGCACATAGTATGGGGACCATGAGCTCAAGCTCCTCTTAAGTGAGAGTTTGGGGCTCCTTGTCCCCTTTGCCAATGAGAGGGTTGGTGAAAGACAGAAAGCAAGTTGAAGGGGCTATTTTCTGTTCTTATTCCTAGAGAGAAGGCAGTGGAAAATTTTCCTCTTTGCCTTCAGAAACTCTTGGGTATGATATCTTTTCTTGGACCATTTCCCCAGAGGACTTATGTGTGGGATCCCTATTCCATGATCTTCAGGCAAAGGAAGTGTTATTCTGAATTAAAGAAGTGTTAATGTTCTGGCTTACCACCACCATCTGTCAGTTTGTCATACTGTAGGGGCTTGTATGGTGCTATGATCCTGGTCTTCAGGCAAAGAAAGTGTTATTCTGAATTAAAGAAGTGTTAATGTTCTGGCTTACCACCACCATCTGTCAGTTTGTCATACTGTAGGGGCTTGTATGGTGCTGTGATCCTGGAATTTATGCCATCAGTATTTCAAACACCAAACAGGGTCACCCATGGTGGGCAGGTTTCACCAGAGCTTCCAGCTAACACAGACTAGTGTGGAAGAGTTGGTAATCTACTTCTGAAAATTAGCCAATGGAAACCTTAAAGATTACAACAAAACATTGTCCAATTAACTTGCTTTGGAGGGATCAATTATTAGAGGAAGACATGGTGTTTGGTGAAGGAGAAAACCAACAAGGGCAAGGGAGACCTTCAGTGAGATGGATTGGCAAATAGCTACAATGATGGACTCAAACATGCCAGTGAGCATGAGGATGGCACAGGACCTGGCAGCATTTTCTTTTGTTATACATAAAGTCACCATGAATCAGAGTTGACTTGATGGCAGCTATCTGTCTATCTCTATCTAATGTTCTGACTTAGAGATTTAAAAATCTTGGCAGGTTCTGTTGCTGTTTTCAGCTAAGAAAAATGATGGACATCCAGGATTATACGTAGGGCCTGCTAGGTCAATGGTTCCACAGACTGGGACACTTGTTAAAACATACTGAATCAGACCCTCCTAGGACTAGGCAGGGTCTAAGGATCTCTACTTTTATTAAAGTATATTAAGAACTGTTATTCTCAACATTTATGGCTGACAAGGATAACAGTACATCATCCCAGAGGGTAAATGCATATAAATGCCTATTAACAGAAGATCCTCCATATTATTAATCTTAATTAAAAGAAAAATGAAGAGGAAAATGTGAAAGTAAATTTCACATTTGGGGCAATGAGGTAGATATTGGGGTCAGGGTAGCCCTTCTTGTTTGGCAAACCCACCAACCACTCCTTGGAAGGAAGGTTTGGCAATCTGCTTCTGTAGTGATGTTGTTGTTGTTGTTGTTATGTGCTGTCAGTTGGACCTGACTCATAGCGACCCCTCCTTGGGTTTCCGAGGCAGTATCACTAGTGATACCACTTCAGAAACCCAAGGAGGGGTCGCTCATCTGATTGTTGCCACTTTACCTCCAGCACTCAGAATGCCTCATCAATCCTCAAACATGCATTGAGTAAACACACACCTAGATGAATGAGCACTGAAAGTTGGGTATACTTGCTGAGCTTTCGTTTTCTTTCTGAAGGCGATAACCTCTCAGCACTGAAGTGACATTGAAGCTAACATTCGCTCTTAACCCCCAGCACTGGGGCTGGCACATAATAGGTCAGTAAATTGGAGTGTTCTAAACCCAACTCCCGTGATTCTGATTCATAGCAACCCTATAGGACAGGGTAGAATCATCCCATAGGGTTTCCTAGGCTGTAATCTTTACAGAAGTAGACCACCACATCTTCATCCCACAGAGCAGCTGGTGGGTTCGAATCATCCACCTTTTGGTTAGCAGCCAAATGCTTAACCACTGTGCCACCAGAGCTCTTGTGGGAGTGTTAAGGATGTTAAATTCAAGCTTCCACAAAGACAGTAGACACCAAAGTGAGTTTCAAGTTAGACCTGCAGATATTTTATTGGTTAGCACCACAGGTACTTTGATATTCTAAAAGCATCAAGGCATGAAGATTTAGAAATGATTTGTGAGGATTTCCTTAAAGATGACTCTGCCTTCCTTTACTCCTTTCTGTCTGTGGCTTTTATTAGGCAAAATAGGCGGGGTCTGTATGATACATTTGTAGTGGCCTCATTCTAGGAAAGTAGTCCCTGGGTGGTACAAGCAATTAACACAATTGGCTGCTAAATGAAGATAGAGGTTCCAGTCCACCAAGAAGCATCTCAGAAGAAAAGTCTGGTGACCTACTTCCAAAAAATCAGCCACTGAAAACCCAGTGGAGCACAGTTCTGCTCTGACACACATGGGTCGTCTTGAGTCAGAGTCGATTCAAAAGCAACCAGCAAGCCTCCTCAAAAATATCCTTTTCTCTTCTATGTGGTACCTGCAATGCCAATTTTGAGCTTCAACATGTGGTTGTTAACCTGTTAAACTGTAGGTTTCCCTGGGAGGAGTAACTCTTTACACTGCAACCAGTCATTTATACCCCACTGAGAATGAATCTGCTTAATCCTCTCTTAGGAGACTGGGACCAGGCCAGGGTAGGGCAATAGAGATGTCAAAGGTGGACACTTTAATTTTGTCAGACTGGCTCTGCTAGCCCCAAAGCAGATCCATCCTCATCCAGATATTTCTGTCCTCACATCTGAGCTGTTTGATCTTTGTGCCTCTCTCATGCTCCCAGCCTCTACGCATTTACCTCTTTATTTATGTATCCGTCTTTATTGATGTCATACAAATTAAATGTCCACCTGAGCTTCTCATGGACAGTTCCTCGCAGTAGGATCGACAGAGCAGTCACAAAGTCCTGAAAAGTGAGAAAAGCATGAAGGATGTTAATCACATAGCCATCATGTAAGGTAAGCTCTGTCCTTGAGGCCCACTTTGTGAATACTTTTACCAGAATGGCATCACCATATCTTCTTGTCCCCTGAAGGATGTGGCTGAGTTTAGTGAAGACCACTCCATTCCACTCCCTCCTCTGCTGAATTTTTTAGGAGGCCCCCCTTGAAGTATGGAAGTGTGTATGTGTGTGCGTGTGTGTGTATGTGTGTGTGTATGTGTGTGAGAGAGAGCGTGCTGATGCCTCCAGACACAGGTACCCTGTTTTCTCTGCCATTGCCTTATCCCATTGCCTCAATTACTGTTTACTTTATCATATGAGTGGCCGTAGAGTCTCGTATCTAAGAACATGGACTCTGGAAACATATGGCCTGAGTTCAAATCTCTTCTTTGCCACTCTCGACTTGTTTGACCTTGGGGAAGCCACACAATCGCTCTTTGTCTTATTTTCCTCTTCTGTAAAATGGTAACAATAATAGAACCCTACATTGTAGGGTTATTGTGAGAATTAATTGAATTAACATATGCAAAACATTAAGTACACAGCCTGCCCACGGTAAGCTCAGTGGTCATGTAAGCTATTAAAACTATAAGTTTCTGAGTCTCTGAGTCCCTAGAAGTGGAGAGCAGTTGCTGCTGCTTCTCTGTATCTTCAGGAAATATTTATTAAGTGGCAGAGTTTTCTTTGTCTTGACAGAGGGCATTTGATCATCCAACCCTTCCCAAAATGCCCCATAATTTAGAGGGAGAAGTGACACAGAACTTGGAGACTCCTCTGAACGGGCCCACAAGACAAGCCTACCTCAAATTTCACAGAGCCTGTCTGGGTGGTGTCGAAGGCATTGAAGAGGTAATGGGCATACGTGCTGGCATCTGTAGAGAGAGAGAGCAGGGCAGGTGATGGGAGCAGGGACTCCACAGAGGGGAGAGATCATTTAACAACAGAGGCAGGATCCCAACAAGAAAGAGAGGAACATGATGCTGCAGTGGTAGAAAGGAGAAAATTAGGGTGTGGGAGAATCCTTTGGTGTGAACTGGTGTTTTTCTGGCTCTCCTGGGGTCTAGATGGGAAGTTCTAGCAAGAACCAAGACAAGTCCTTATTTCTTCCTCCATCCAACCATCCAGGGAGAAAGCCTGTCTTGCCTCTCCATGTGTGTAGTTCTTAGGAGATGGATGGTTTGATGATTGAGTGGGTAAGATGTTCTTCTGAAAGGCAGTGCACAACCATGGAATGAGCACTCATGTGGGAACAGACAGACCTGGCTGAATCAAAGCTCTGTAACTATATAGCTGTGTGACCACAGGCATCTAACTCAACCTCTCTGAGCTTTACTTTCCCTTCTTTGTAAAATGGGATGTAGCAAGATCTATGTCTTGGAATTTTAAAAAAGATAATGTTAAATTTCAGCAATGCTTGACACATAGTCAAAATTCAATAAGTAGTCACTCAAGAGAACTTAATGAACTCTGGTTCTGTGGGTCCTGCATGGGACAAAGCTGCTCCCCTCCCCTATCTCTTTGATAGGGAACATGCACTGGGTCATGCACCTGAGGAGGCTACTTGGTGTAGTGGAAGAGGCCCAGGAGAAATAGGGCCCAAGAAGTGTTTGGGATGATTGGATCTCCACTTTGTCAGGGCCCAGGGAGAGGGTCTGGGTGTGCAGGAGATAGCTCCTGGGTGGGCTGGGAGGTGGCATGTGACACATGGAGGCCACAGGAAGAGCCACTGATGTGTCTCAGGCCTATAGAGCCAGAGTCTATTTCCACAATAGTCAGACATGGCACAGAGCAGCTGCTGTGGGCCTGGCACCCTCACTAGTCTGGTTTTAAGAGCACAATTGTATGCATCCTGCATCTTTCTGGATTAGTTTATTTTCATAGTCTCTGGTACCCACTAAAGAAACCCTAGTGATGATTAAGCTCCCAGCTGCAAACCAAAGGGTTTGGGGTTCAAACTCACCAGCTACTCTGTGGGAGAAAGATGTGGCAGTCTGCTTCTGTAAAGATTTATAGCTTTGGAAACCCTATGGGGGCAACCCTATGGGGGTTGCTATGAGTCAGAATCGACCCAACAAAATGAGTTCGGGTTTTGATACTCACTAATGTTCTTTAAAAATCAGTTTATCTCCTGTGCTTTAAGGAAAAGAATGGGAAGTGTCTGTCACATGGTGAAGCTAACATGTCAAAACTTTGTATCACACATACCACACTTATGGGATCTCAACCTGGCTCTGGCCTTCACTGTGATTTGGACTAATTGCTTAACCTGTCTGAAACTCATTTGCTCCACTTGGGATATTAATAGCTGCTGTTTTGACCTCTTCTGAGAATTTAGGATATTGCTTTATCAATCTTTCTCAATCTCTTGGATAGGGTCCCTCTTCAGAGCTCTTTTCTCCTAAAACTTTAGCAAAACTCGCATCTGGCTGTAATAAGAAAGATATCCTGCTCCAAGTCCTTCTCTACCATGAAGAGGAGGCGGATGGCAAGAAGAATGGATTTGGTGCTTGAGGAGGGGAAAGCTGACCACCAGCGAAGGAAGTAGGCAAGGTCTTTTAAAAGGTCAGACTCACCTCCATGAGGGAAAAATTGAGCATAGATCTGTTTGAATGTTTCTTCATTGACCACACCGCTAGGACATTCCTGTGTGATGGAGAGAGAGAGAGAGACAGAGAGAGAGAGAGAGAGAGAGAGAGAGAGAGAGAGAGTCAGTGGCGACATCTAAGGTCCTGCTTTAGCTGAAGTGGGCTGTGCCCATCCTCGGAGCCTAGGGTTCCTCATGATCCCTGGTGGGCAGGGACTGGGTAACAACCTGTGAATTTCCCATATCTCCAGGTGAATGGTAGGGAGGTGGCACCACCTTAGGATGGAAGCTGCTTTATGAAATAATGAGACATCATCAGAGAATGGGCACCATGAAGTGGAAAGAGTTTGGATTTTGAGATTAGAAAGACCTCGGTTTGGATTCTGGTTCCACCACTTCCAAGTGGTGTCACTTTGGGTAATTAATTCTCTGATCCTTAATATTCTTACCAGAAAATGGGGCTATGGTACCTTCCCTACAAGGCTATCATGAGGTTTAATATGTAGACTGATGTGGAAGTGAGCCCATGGTAGATGCCAATCAATACGAGTTTCCTCCCTTTTCTGAATGCTGGTCCCCCTTTAGCCCAGTGTCCATCCTGTTCCAACCCAGTGTCCAGGACCCTGTTCCAACCCAGTGGCCAGCTGATAACACTGTGTCTGCAACATGGCAAGAAAAGAAGCCCTTGTGGTAGGAAACCAGGCATAAGAAAAGTGCAATCAAGGATCTTGTGGAAGGGTAGAGGCATCCTTGTGCTTGTCAGATAACCACCAGGAGATGTCGGAATCCTTCTGAGGTCACATGGTCAGCACCTAGGAGAATATTGAGACTATAGGCAGTGTGTAGTTCATCAAATTCTGCCAATAGGGAGAAAGGGAGATGGTGAACACCTTCTTCCACCCTGCCCCACTTCAGGATTTGGAAATAAGATTGCCCTCTGAGAGTTAAATTTTTGAAAAATGAATACTTAGAATTGGATCTGAGAGCTTGAACATTGGCCTGAGAAGGCAGAAATATATTAACCTATCTGAAGAAACAATGGGCTAATTCCCTAACCTCTGATGACATCTTTTATTAAAACTGGGCTTCTCACATAGCTTGAAAATAGAGAAGGTTCTGGCAATCAGAACCAGATCTGGCTCTGCTGTCAGTTCTATTTCCCATGATACACTAATACATTAGCATTCAGCTCACATGCCGATTTCTATGAACGTGATTAGCATAAGTCAGAAGATCTAAGCCCATCATGTTCATTGCACCAATGAAATTGAGAGTATGAATGTGTTATGCTAAGGCTAGGGCCTGCGCCAGGGTGAATTCTCCAATGTTGTGCCACTCTGTGAAGTCTCTGGGTAGTTGCCCAGTTTACATATACTAAGATTGCCTCGTCCTTACCCAAGCCTTTCTTTCTAACCAGGTGATCTTGCTCTCCTGTCCCTTCTATAGAGCTGGCCTTCCTTGTACAACTGCATGTATGGAAGTTTCCTGATGAGACCCTTTGGCTTCTGGGGGAGTCTTTGGGTGGTGCAAACAGCACTCAGCTGGTAACTGAATGACTGGAGGTTCAAGTCCACCCAGAGGTGCCTCTGAAGAAAGGCCTAGTGATCTATTTCTGAAAAGCCAGCCACTGAAAACCCTGTGTAGCACAGTTCTTTTCTGACACACATGGGGCCACCATGAATAGGTGTTGATTCAATAGCCACACGTTTTTGACATTTAGGGAAACTTAGTCCCAAGGGGCAGATCCTGCCCAGGCCTTCTGAGGTCTCATGGGTCTTACATTTTTGAAGCCTCGATAAAGGACTTGTAGCTCCCTCTTGGTGAAGTTGGTCTGGGCCTCAAGCTGTTCCAGTCCCTCAGGCCGATGGCAAACCATGGTCATCTCCAACTCATCTTCAATCTTATCTGGAACCAGAGGAGATGGCATTGGAGCAGATGACCTCAGTGGTCACTCTTGTCAGACCACAAACTGAGGATGGTGTCATGACCTGCGACACAGGGCTGTGGGCTGAGGTGGCACTACAGATGACCTTCCTGCCCTGAGCCCAACTCCCTCCCAGTCACTTCTTCGCAAGAAACAGGTTTTTGGCATTTGGGGAACTTTAGCCCCAAGTGGGCTCACCACCACCCTACCCCATGACTCTCTGTATGTCAGGCATCACATAGGGAGGGAGGTACAGCGTTGGGGACAAGCTGGTTCCAAGTGGAGATGATGGAACAAGTCCTAAAAATAAATCCATATAAAAACCATTTCCTTTCCTTTCCAAATAACTTATTTGAATATTCAAATTGATGCTCATTGAACTTTCTGAATATTCTAAAGACACAGGTTAGTGTGTAGAATGATGAACACTCTCTAAACAGCAAAGGGAAACAAATATAGTAAAAAAACATAGAGTGAAAGAGTGAACTCTTACCATTTGGGCCAACTAGGGTAATACTAGCATGATTTAGTAAAAAGTTCAAATGATAGACTATTAATTATTAATTTGAAAAAATCTGAATATATTTTGTTGTGTGTTATTTTGTAGTTATCTACTAGAAATTCTTAAGTAATAGGGAAATGATATAAAAGGGAACACCCCCTTATGTAAAGGAAAGCTTCTAAACCAACTGAAGGGCTCTAAAGAGTTGGGAGCTCTGGTGGCACAGTGCCTAAGGCATTTGACTACTAACCAAAAGGCTGGTGGTTCAAACCCACCAGCCACTCCTCAGAAGGAAGGGTGGGCAAGCTACTTCTGTAGTGATACTGCCTCAGAAAAACCCAAGGAGGGATTATTCTGAGTTGGATCCGACTTGATGACAGAGAAAGAGTTGTCTTAAGTAGTAGTTTGAACTATTCCTCCCAAATGTACTGCAATGTCATATAATTTTGCACTAGTTAGATAGCAAATGTCAATCAGTGAAAGGGAGAAATCACAAAACCCAAGTAAGTGGAACTTTCCATGTTTCCCAGGCACAGAGGTATCTGTGGGTATTTTTCGCCAGGCTTTGCCAGAACGCTTTCTATAAATCTTCTCCAATCAATAATCAATTGCTATTTAACCTCCTCTGCTTGCTGTTGTCATGCAGACATGTCCTAATCCATGTATTGAAAAGGCCTGTCAACGTGGGCTGGCAAGGATAGTGAGGACATGGGCAGGCTGCTGGGAACCATACACACTGCATCTTTTCCCATGAGACAGACGTCTGAGAGCAGGGAAAGCAGGTTTGGTACATTGTGCATTTTCCCTCAGCAGTGCTTTATGGTTTCTTTGTGTCATATTTCCTCTGCTATGGTCACTTGTCCTTTGCATACTTTGATCCTAATACAAAAAGAATTCATCAAACTAAGTCTGTATTTTCTTTATATTCTAGAAGGTAATGGGCATTTAGGTAAGGATCCTTCAAGAGTGAGGCAGAATAACTTGGCAACAATTCCCCATTGTCATTTTTCTTATGTGCTGGGTAACCTTGTCCCAGTGGGTACAAGGCAAATGATTCAAGATAAACAAGATACTGTGTTTATACAACATAGCTGCAAGTGGACAATGTTCTCTATTTCTTACAGAGCCCTTAATTATTGTTATGTTTGTTGATAACAAGCAGCAATTATCTAAATTATCTTCTAAACTGCAGAGTTTCTATGCAAATTAACAGGTCTAGTTTCAAAAAAAAAAAAAAATCCACAAAAGTCTAATTCAGAAAGCTCACATACATTTTTAACTTGTTTAAAAATAGAAATCAGTTGTTGGTTTAAATCTTCTAGTATTAGATCTAACAGCACTCCCCTCCCCCCCGAAAAAAAGCACAATATTTAACAGTGTGAGAAGAGGCAATAATCATATATTAAAATATAACTGAGAAAGACATTATTTTATTTTTGAAGTTGTCCAATGTACTTTCCTAGGTCTTATCCAGAAGCTTAAAAGATTTTTTTGCAGCAAGATTTTCTTTCCATTAATTGTCCTGTGGTTGAATTCCTCGCAAGCTCCGGGAAATCTCTTTGCAGAGTTTTGAGAGAATCTTTTTGATTCAGAAACAACACTTACTTGCTATCATTGTTATTAAAAATGCACTAAGTAATTACTGAAAATATCAAATATTAAACCCACTTTGTTAAGATGGAACTGGACTTTATTAATAAATGATTTGTTTGCTGTCTGGGCATTGGGATCAATTTGCAGATCAAATAGATTCTATAATAGCTGAGCATTTGAGTATCGACTGCCAAGCTTTTGTTTTATTTCTCTCATCACTCTCTAATTGTCAGACTGTGGTAACATCAGTCACAGGAGGAAATTCACATCTTTGGAGCTCAAGATGCTGGGAAGTGGCCTCCACATGAGCGTTGGGGGCTCAAGCCAGTTCTCAAACCTTGCCTCCCCTCCCACCCCTGACTGTATTTCATATTAAGAGCTACAGTTTGTATCACAATCCAGTGTACATATACACATATTTAATAATTTATACGAAATATTTTGAAGCAAAATTTTCCTTTTATTCTTAGTTTGAAACTATTCCTTTTTATAGACAAAGAAGCTCTGGTGGTGGTGTGCTTAAAGCGTTAGGTTGTTAACCAAAAGGTTGGTGGTTTGAAAGCACCAGCTGCTCCACAGAAGAACGATGAGGCAGACTGCTTCTTTAAAGATTTATAGCCTTAGAAACCTTATGGGGCAGTTCTATTCTGTCGTATAAGGTCGTTATGAATTGGAATCCACTAGGTGGCAGTGGGTGGGTTTTATAAACATACTTTTTGTGACTCTCATGTGTCATGTGCTCTTTGAAACACTGATTTAAACTGTGGACAACTATAGTAATTTTATGGGGGGCAGGCCACATCCAGGCATTCCTTCCCCCGTCCTGCTCTCCCTTCCTCTTCCTTCGATGCCTCCTAGTTCTCGCCGTGGTAAATGTATTTTGAAGGAACTTCAGACAGGGCTACAGGAGTCTTTGCATCCTTTCTGTTATCCCCCAGGGGTTCCCTGGGTGCTGCTGAGGAGGTCACAGGAAAGGAAGGAGGGTGGCCCATGTCCCTGGTTGGAGGAGAAGGAACCAGAATCAACAAGTGGTGCTGCCAATTTCTTCTCAGGTTTATTAAGAGTTGCCAAGGCCAAATGTTGCTTGTTACTATTATTTTTGTTGTTAAAAATAGTGATGAGAATGATGAGCTAGTTACTAGGTCAGTTTGAATTTGGATGACAAAATGGACCTGGAGGTTTAATACTATGTGATAACTATATGAAGAGAATACATTAGACTGTCCTCTGTTTGTACTTTTAATCTGTGGAATGTTTTTATGCCTGTGTTTCCCCACAACCTTGTGTGGTGGGGAGTAGGGACCATTACCCGTCCCACTTGTTAGGAAGATGGGAGCCCTAACAGGTGAAGTGATTTTCTAACTACAAGTATCTCAGAAAGTCATGAAGTCTCTATCACTGGGGACAGTTAAGACAAGAAAGGATAATTAACCATAGAGGATGCTCTGTCGGAAATTCCCAAATTAATGGAAGATTGAAGCAGATAATTCAGTTTAAGTGGATCTTAATATTTTGAAGTCACAGGTTCTTCTGAGTAAGTGAGGAAAACTTTAGACCTTCTCAGAAAAACAAATGCACCTAATTATGATATTTTGCCTATACTTTCAGTGAATTCCTGTATATTTTAAACACATGGAGTCCATGTTAAGGCCTTCTGGCACAGGAGATCTCTTCCTAACTCTGTCCCTAACTGGCTTTGCCTGAATCCCCCTGGTCATACACCCAGTCAGTGACAAAGCTGGACCTAGAATCCAGTCAGGGTGGCTCCCTTTCATCAGATCTGGCTTTCATGGGTCCTGTAATGGGAGCTCTGGTAGCATAGTGGCTAAGGCACTTGACTGCTAACCAGAAGGCAGGCGGTTCAAACCCACCAGCCACTCCTCGGAAGGAAGGTTGGGCAATCCTACTTCCGTAGTGATACTGCCTCGGAAACCCAAGGAGGGGTCGCTATGAGTCGGGGCCGACTCGACGGCAAACAACAACAACAACAATGGCTTCTGCTTTTCTCAAGCACAAATTGTAAATTAGTTTGTGACCAGCCTTGCAGAAGTCCTGCCCCTAACAAACTCTGCATCTTAAACTATAAGAGATAGGAGAGCTCAAGGCTTTGGACTTCTCCCCAGTGATGATGTCTTTTCCATTAGATCCATCTCCTTTGATTGCTCCCTGACTGAAAATAGTTTTTTCCATCATGGGCTCTGTGGGTTGGGCTTTATACCCCACCCATCTAGTTTTGAGGTAACAAAATGACAGCCCTGGTCCTGAATATAGCCCAAAGATAGGTCTTGTTTGGCCTGTACAATGGGTTTTATTTGTTTATTTTGAATCAGTTGTTAATGTTTAAACATGAGAGATTTACATCAGAGTTTGGATTTCTGATTTCTCTGGGGCAATGGGATTATCTGGCAACACTGATCTCAAATTCTCACAAGGTAACCTTGTACTAGAGCTGAGCAGTGGCTGTTCTCTCTGGGCTGCCACAGTCTCTAACGTTTCCTGTCATTCACATTTGGCTCACTTAATTTATGCCGCCTGCCTGGCCCCACAGGCATTTGAGTATTTGGTCCCTGGTCTATGCCTATTTACCTTCCTACTCACCTCCCTTTCTCCTGCTTCACACTGGCCAATCTACCTGTCTACTTCTCACTTTCTTTCCCTATCTGTTTATTTAAATATATTCCGTTTTCTTTCACAAAGCACTTGAAACTCATTGTAGGAAATAAATACAAGAAAAAGAAAAAGAGATAATGAGAAAAACTACCTCAGAAACTATAAATTTTGTCAGGAAATCAAGACCGTGGGAAAGAAAGAGAACATTAAAATTCAAGTCACTTGTTCTAAAAAGTTGCTACACTTGAGCCACAAATTGATTTTGAGCATATATCTTATTGCTCTTCAGGGGAAAACATACCAGGTTCTTATGGGGAGCAAAGCTTTCCCTGTACCATCTTTAAAAGAACATTTTGAATTGTTTTTATATAGGTGGCATTTGTTAACAAGGGGCACAGAAAGGTAGTGAATGGGAAGACTAACTACTAAATGCACACTTAGTTAAGAGGCTCTTCCTTTGAAAGTAATGTGACCAAAGCAGTCAAGTTAGTTTAAACTTTTTTACCTCTCTGATACTGGTAATACCACCAGGCGATGTCTAGGAAAGAGTAAGAAAACATTTTACCAAATCTGTTCATCAAAAAAGCAAAACACACTTCTGTTTTCCATGGAGATGCAGCCCTAGGGTAGAGTCTGTCCAGGTCACTGTTCAGCTCGACATAGGTGAGGGGGCCTTTGCTCCTCTCGCTAGCAGAGCTGGGACTGACCTTCTCCTCATCCTCTTCCCGTGGCCAGAACAGGCAAGAGCAATGGGTGGCCTCACAAGGCCCTAGGCTCCCAGCAGCAGCTCACTGAGCATGCCTCAGCCATGCAGCCATGCAGCCAGAAGAGAGATGGGATGGGGCGTGGCAGAAAATGCACGATGTGGATGGGTCCTTGGAAATACCATATGCTTGATTTGAAGTGCAGCTTATAGGATATCCTCTGCCTGAGGAGACCCTATGATCCCTCTGCTACTTTGTGGTTTAAAGCTGAATATCTTCAAGGATGATTTATTTACTCACTCAACTAGGTATCAATTAAAGAATCTGCTATGCATATATTCCACCACTCATCTGTCAGTTTGTTGTACTGTGGTGGAAGCTTGTACATATAATGCTGGAAGCTATGCCACCAGTATTTCACCAGCAGGGTCACCCATGGTGGACAGGTTTCTGCAGAGATGCCAAACTAAATCAAACTAGGAAGAAAGGCATACTGATCCACTTCTGTGTATTAGCCAGAATATTGTCTGATACAGTGCTGGAAGATGAGACCCCCGTTTGAAAGGCACCAGAACACACAGTGGCTGCAACAATGGACTCACCAACAGTTGTGAATATGACACAGGGTAGGATAACATTTCATTCTGTTGTACATGGGTTGCCAGGAGTCAGAGCCAACTTGACAATACCTGAGAATAACAATAGCATGCACATATTGACGGATAAACAATTCTGTTCCCTGCTCATGTGGAGCTTACAATCTGTTGCTCTACAAGATCTACAGGTGTTTGCTTCTCTCTTCTTTCTTGAGCTTGGCAAATAACATGGATGCAGAAAAGGAAAAGGGATGTTGAACGTAATAATTAGCACATTAGGACATATGGGCAGAGTAGACACAGGCTAGATCCCCTGTTACACCCATTATAATACATTTGACAAATATCAGACCTAGAAATGGTGCCTTGGGGTAGGGCCCAGGCCCCAGAGAGCAGGAAATAGAAGCTCTATTTGCTTTTCTCCTTTTGGGCGTTTTCAAGGCAACTTACTATTCAGCTTGGTTTCCCTCTGTACACTATTATTGGAACCTCCTCCTGTCCTTATTGATTCCCTTGACCAAGAATGTGTAAGGCAGCTTAGAAAAAAAAAAAAAAAACTCACTACCATCAAGTTGGATTCAACTCATACTGACCCCTCCTTGGGTTTCTGAGGCGGTATCACTAAGGAGGTCTATTGTCCATTCTTCCTTCCAAGGAGTGGCTGGTGGGCTTGAACCACCAACTTTCTGGTTAGCAGTCAAATGCCTTAGGTACTATGCTACTAGAGCTCCTTAAGGAAGCTTAGCCACCATTTTATGTGTGTTTAAGTAACTCTCCCTTAATCCCAGAAAGGAAGGCTTTACTTTCCTGTTGCTTTTTAAAGTGGTGGTATAGATAGGTATCCATTGGTAAATATTTCTGCTTTTGTCTCCTGACCTGAATTCTATGGTAAGAACTTATTATACTCAGCAAACATGAGGGAAACCTCAATGAGCTGGACTAACACAATCACTACAACAATGGACGCCAACACACCAATGATCTTGAAGATGCCCTAAGACCAGGCAGCATTTCATTCTGTTATACACAAGGTCACCATACACTGGAACTAACCTGATAACAACTAACAATTGTAAAGATTTAGTTGCCCCATCGAACTCCCTGATGAGATAGTATTTTCATAGAGATATTTTAACAAATTTGAATCGACTGTCTCTGGCATGCCAGGGATGTGATGACAGATACTGGGATAGAGATTGAAAGACATACTCTCTGTTCACATGGGGTTCACAGATTAGTGGGGAAGTATGGACCAGTGGTTACAAACTCACATGCTTAAAGTCATTGGCAGTAATATAAATGTGTGCAGGCAATGGTGTGTTCAACTATACAGAGTGGTGGGGACTGGAACTGGAGAGCAAATACCCACGAAAGAGGAGCAGTTGCTACTTAGCAGGTGTTGTCAAGCAGGGATTTATACCCAGTGAGATCAGATCTTTTTATTTTTCTGGAGATGCCAGAATTAAAAAATTGTTACTATCCTGGTACTTATACTTAGCACTGGGTGGGTCAGCTGCAAAGGAACTCTTTCAAGTGCTGAGGAACAAGGATGTCTCCTTGAGGACTAAGGTGTGCCTGACACAAGCCATGATATTTCCAATCGCCTCCTATGCATGTGAGAACTGGACAATGAATAAGGAAGACCGAAGAAGAGTTGATGTTTTTGAGTTGTGGTGCTGGCGAGGAATGCTGAAGGTACCATGGACTGCTAAAAGAACTAACAGATCTGTCCTGGAGGAAGTGCAGCCGAGATGCTCCTTGGAAGCAAGGATGGCAGACTTCCTCTCACCTACTTTGGTCATGTTGTCAGAGGGGACCATTCCCTGGAGAAGGATGTCATGCTTGATAAGGTGGAGGGTCGACGAAGGAGGGGAAGGCCTTCAACGAGATGGGTTGACAATGGGCTCAAGTATAGCAAGGATCATTGAACTGGCACGGGATCGGATGGTGTTTCGTTCTGCTGTGCATGGGGTCTCTATGAGTCGGGAACAACTCAACAGCACCTAAGGACAACATACTTAGCATGAGCCAAGTATAGAGCATTTACAGTCTGGAACTGTGCATTGACAAATCACCCCAAAGCAGTGTGAACATGGCTAAGATACTGAGAGGAAGAAGCTCTTAATGAATGCTACCTGGATGTCATCCCCTCGAAGGGATGACAGGGAAACCTTCAAAGGGAAGTGATAATTTATTTGAGTCTTGAGGGAACAGGGACAAGGAAAGAATATTTGCAAAAGCACAGAAGCCCAAAGGACTGCATAAGGAGCTCTGCTTCCAGGAATAGCGACTCTCTTTAGCAGTGCTGATCCCCTACTGAGAAGTTAGAAAAGGAAGATAAAACAAATCACATCTGTCTGAAGTCGTAAGGGAGTGACCAAGGTAGCCAGCACCTGAGAAATCATAATCTCAGAGAGAAGATAAACTCACTAAGGTGAGTTTGATAGTCAGTGCTGCCTTTCCTCTCAAAGCATATGCTGACTCATATGTAGCATGGGTGGAGAGGTTGAGAAGCTGCCCAAAAAGGTTCTTCTGAGAGCTAAAAATGTCAGCAGAGCTTTGGTAATCTTATGGGGCCATGGTAGCATAGTGGCTAAAGCACTTGACTGCTAACCAGAAGGCTGGCGGTTCAAACCCACCAGCCACTCCTTGGAAGGAAGGTTGGGCAATTCTACTTCCGTAGTGATACTGCCTCGGAAACCCAAGGAGGGGTCACTATGAGTCGGGGCCGACTCGACGGCACATAACAACAACAACAACAATGGGGCCATGGAGAAAAAAGTTGAACGTCAGTTCTGCTAAAACATCCAGGACTTGAAGGGTCAAGATCCCCACAAAGAAAAGGAGGCACAGGGAAGGTAGCCTGATAGCACAAAATGCTTATGCCTCAAGGCATTTACTAATCCTCAAGTAACAAAAGGTCAAGAGAAACTAGGTAAATACCACTGCCAAAAGATCATAGAACTAAAATGGAGATTTTGGCAGGCCCACAGAGTTTAGAGGAGCTCTGGTGGTTTAATGCCTAAGGTACTTGACTGCTAACCAGAAGACTGGCGGTCCAAACCCACCAGCAACTCCTCGGAAGGAAGGTTGGGCAATCTACTTCCATAGGGATACTGCCTTGGAAACCCAAGGAGGGGTCACTATGAGTTGGATCCCACTCGACAGCAGTGCAGTTGCATTTTGTTTTGCATACAGAGTTGAGGAGATAACTGAAGAGTTCAGGGTCTGCCTAGCAGAAGAAATCCTATTAAATTCTACATGATTTCAATTTGACCTCTAAAACTATACTGTGAGACAAAGGGCAATTTAGAAATAGACTAGGCTATGCAAAGATTGAAATCCAGCCCTAAAACAGCTGAATCTTTGTTTGGACTAAGTTTATCTGCCCTGACTGTATTTAGCTTTCAGAAGGTGAAAACTGAACAAGATCACTTACAAATTTTTCATACTAATATCCACCATTCAATGAAAACTGTCCAGGTATATTAAGATACAGGACCAAGAGAAAAAATAGAACATAGTAACTATCTACAAAACTGAAAAACAAAACAAACTCACCGCTGTTGAGTTGGATCCGACTCGTAGCGACCCCTCCTTGGGTTTCTGATATTTAGATCACTCTTTCGAGGGGAAGTTTTCACAATGCAAAAGACTCTATTTGCTAGAAAGGTATGATAATTCTAAATTTGTGCACACTAATTAGTATATGGGAGCTCTGGTGGCGTAGTGCCTAAGGCATTCTTTGACTGCTAACCAGAAGGCTGACGGTTCAAACCCACCAGCCACTCCTGGGAAGGAAGATTGGGCAATCTACTTCTGTAATGATACCGCCTGGGAAACCCAAGGAGGGGTTGACTATGATTGGATCTGACTTGACGGCAGTGAGTTTTAATATGTAAATAGATATATAAAAAGCAAAGGCTGATAGAACCAAAGGAAAACACAGGCAAACTGCTGATCACAGTTGGAGATTTTAAAACACTTCTCTTAGTATAACTAATAAAATGAGCAGACAAAATCAATAAGGGTAAAGAAGATCTACACAATGCAATTAACAAATTTGGCCTCATTGACACATACAGACACTGTACCCAACAATCCTGAAGTCCATAGGTGGTGCAAACAGTTACCACACTTGACTACTAACTGAAAGGTTGGAGGTTCAAGTCTACACAGAGGCACCTTGGAAGAACAGCCTGGTAATCTAAATAGAGTTTGAAAGCTGTATGGAGCACAGTTCTGCTCTAACACACATGGAGTTGTCATGAGTTGGAGTCAACTTCGTGGCAACTGGTTTTTACCCAACAGTCATAGAATACTATGCATTTTTCTCAATGCTCATTGAACATTTACCCAAATTGATCAGTTCCTGGACCATAAAACCAGTCTCAAAAAAGTTCAAAAAATTGTAATTATTCACAATGTTTTCTGTTCAGAGTGGAATCAAGTAAGAAATCAATAGTAAAAAGAAAACTAGAAACTCCCCAAATGTTTGGAGATTAAGCAATATGTTTCTAAGTAACCCATGTACCAAAGAAGTCCCCAAGGAAATTAGAAAGTATTTTGAACTAAATGATAATGAAAATATGACATATCAAAACTTGTGGGATGTTGTTAAAGCTGTACCCAGGGGGAAATTTAAAAGAGCATGACTTACTAGAGCTGCAAACAATTTACTTGACAGTGTCTATAAAAACTGCATGCTGTGCTTCCTCTTGCAATCGTGTTTCTAGTATTTCCAGTGGTTCATTTTTAATGTTGCCTAAAGTATGTTGGCTGTATTAGAGACTATATTAGTGATGGCATGTCAGCATTTGAAAATGTAATATATTCTCTTCTTTGGAACACGGCTGATTTGGTTCTGGATGAATTTAGCACCGTCTTTCTGACTGACAACTTCCTCCAATATAATCATGGGTGAAGAGCCTTATTGGTACCTGTCTAGAGCTGAAGGAAAAAAGAAAGTCCCATTTGATTCTTTGGTCTAATGCTGGAGGCTAAGTAAGATCTTACAGCCAAGCTTGGAGGTGAGTCATAAACCCACTCAGTGAACAAGCTCATCGGTTTTGAATTTTATAAACTTAATGATGAGTCCCAGGAGTGCTGAGCTGAGCTTGGATAAAGATTTTCTGAGTGTTCTAGACTTTTTTTTTTTTTTTTTCACTCTTTTCAGTTCAATAAAACTCAAATCATGTTTTGCTCCAAGCATTTGCTCTCTTAATCTTGAAGCCTCCTGCCCCTTTTAAGCAAAATTGAATTTATACATTTCTCATTCATTTACACCTCAGTCCTGATAATGTTCTGGGGGAAAAAAAAGAAAGAAAACAACTAAAACAGTTCCACAAAAATCTTTGCATATGGCTACTTTTATCAAGGGGGAGATTTTCAAAATCAAATTTCTAGAAAATTATTCTGCATATACAGGCATACCTAGGGATATTGTGGGTTTGGTTCTAGACCACCGAAATAAAATGAATACTGCAACAAAGTGAGTCACGTGAACTTTTGGGTTTCCCAGTGCATGTAAAAGTTATGTTTACCCTGTAGTGTAGTCTATCAAGTGTGTACTTGCATTATGAAAATGTTTGAAATATGGTGATAATTACCAAAATGTGACACAGAGACACGAATTGAGCACATACTGTTGGAAAAATCATACTGCTACACTTGCTTGATACAGGCTTGCCACAAACCTTCAATTTGTGGAAAATGTCCTATCCACAAAGCACAAGAAAGTGAGGTATGTCTATAGCATATTTCCATTTTTTAACATGGTCTGCAGATGAGTGCAGGAGCTCTGGTAGCATGGTGCCTAAGGCATTTAACTGCTGACCAGAAGGCTGGCAGTTCAAACCCACCAGCCGCTCCTTGGAAGGAAGGTTGGGCAATCTACTTCCATAGTGATACTGCTTCGGAAACCCAGGGAGAGATTGTTATGAGTCAGGTCTGACTCCATGGCACATAACAACAACAACAAAGCAGATGAGTACATTGATTGGGGTGTGTGCATAGGGGCATGTCAAGCACCCCTTATAATTTCTTAGGAGTGAGGGTGGTGGTAGCAATTAACTGTCATAAATGTAATGCAACTATTATGTACAACATGATGAACATAATTAATGCCACTGAATTGTATACGTATACTTTCCATAATTTTTTTAAAAGTTCATAAAGTTAGCTACACAGATTGGGACACAGGTCACACTTCATTTGTTCTGAGACAGTGCATTGTGTAGTTGCTGTTAGTGGCTGTCCTGTCGACTCTGACTCATGGTGGTCTCATGTGTGTGGAATAGAACTGTGGTCCACAAGGCTTCCAAGGGTGTGACCTTCTGGAAGCAGATCATCAGGCCTGTCTTCCCTCTGGGTGGGTTTGAACCACCAACTTAACAGCACTACCTAGAGACCCTTTGTATGGTAGTGTAACATTCACACATTTTTATCAAGATTGGAAAACCAAAGCAACTCTGGGAAAGGGTGGCAGTGATTCATTCAGGTGCCAGGGTTGGGAGAAAGAAGGAGCCCTAAATGGTATTTCAGGACAAGGAGCAAACCCACCTACATTAGCGACCCTCATGTCTCCTCTTCTCTTAAACAAAATTTATGTCCATTTAATTTAATCCATGGCCAGAGTGCAAACTAGGACTGTCAGGTTCTTTGTAGCTTTTCAGCCATAGGCAGCCATCCTTAGAGGTTGTCTTAAGTAGACCTTTTTGTCTGGAATGAGTACCCTGGGAACGGAACTTCTGATGATTGACATAGGTGGACCCAGTGGTCTTCACAGATCTTGAGGCAATTATTCAAATGAAGCCCAAATCCTGTCACCAGCCAACATTCAGAAGCAATGGGAAACCTCCCATTATTTCTCCTTTGAACTCAGCTGGACACTGCCCTGAAATACCAGCATACAGAAATAGCCAGTTAATGAGCAGATGCTGACCTGTGGCTGGGAAAAGAGGTCACTGGTGCTCACAGTGAATGGGTCTAGAATATCTCTGTAGGAAATAAGAGGATAACGTAGGTGGGATTTATTACTCCTCCTGACAGAGGAGCAAACTGTTAACATCCTCAATTGCTAACTGAAAGACTAGAGAAAGTTCCAGTCTACCAGAGGCACCTTGGGAGCTCTGGTAGCGTAGTGACTAAGGCACTTGACTGCTAACCAGAAGGCTGGCGGTTCAAACCCACCAGCCACTCCTCGGAAGGAAGATGGGGCAATCTACTTCCGTAGTGATACTGCCTTGGCAACCCAAGGAGGGGTCGCTATGAGTTGGGTCTGACTCAACGGCACATAACAACAACAACAACAGAAGCTCCTTGGAAGAAAGGCCTGGTGAGCTATTTCCAAAAAGTCAGACACTGAAAACCCTACGGAGCACAGTTCTACTCTGACACACATGGGGTCTCCATGAATCAGAATCAATTCCATGGCATCTGGTTTTGGTTTTTGGTATGTTTATCTGAAATTAGTGTGCTAAAAGTCCTAAAACCATCTCATAAGGTAGGTTTAGACCCTGCAATCCAATCTAATAAACTCTTTCTTTGTTTTCAGTGTGAACATAAATTTCTGTGCAGTTCATCACAGAGAACCATCACAAACAGGGAAACACTGGAGACTGGCCAAGTGAGCTTTCCCTGGGTTCAGTATTAATGCATCTTAGTATTAAGTGCCTTCATGGTGAGCTCAGAGAACATGGTAATGGTTTTCAAATTGATCTCATCATCTCACAGTCCCTAGGGGGTATATGATTATTAGACTAACTTGAGCTATAATCATACCTACCTGTAGGGTAGCTCTGAGTCTGAATGGGGTCAGATATGTAAAGTGCTAGGCACATAGTAGGTGCTCAGAAATGTTATTCCCATCTTATGGTATGTTATGACTGTGATTTTAAGAGTCATGTTCAAAAGCAGAATGCAATCATCACTTCTGTTAGATATTTTCTAGGTTATGATAATGCATTTTCTGATGAATCTAGTTAATTAAGTACACTTCTCTTTCAACAGAGGAAGATTTTCTTGTTCTGTGAGTTTCTCTGTCAGAGAGGCATCCGATTGCCAGTTCAATTGGACATTAACTGGCTAAAGTGAATATTATCATTCTATATTAGTTTCAATGGACAAATACGCAAACATAAGACTCAGTGTGAAAGGGCATCCAGCTCTTTACTTTGCAGATTCTCACAGAACTAGGTGGTGGGTGGTGGACTCCAGAAACCCAGGACCTAGCACATTAGAAATCCATACGACAATGGACAGTCACAGAGAACATTTCCTGCCTCGCCTCCCCTAGAGTTATTACATGGCTCCATGTCCTCTGCCCTCAATAATACAGACAGTGAATGTGTGTATTGCTTTGGTCCATTTTTTAGCTGGAGAAGGGAATTGGACATTACCCTCACCTGGAACATGAACTGCCAAATGCAAGGACTGCAGCCAGTTCATCTAAGAATATGTCTGCCTGCCCTGAGGCAGGGAGAGGATGGCAAGGTGGTCTTCTCTCCAGGACTCAGCTTGGAAGCCTCTTAACTGTACACTTAATAAATGAAACCTTGGCAGACATACCTTGAATTATTAATGATGTTATTCAGCCTTGATTGTTTCCTTCTTTTGGGGAAAGGTTATTCACTCAAATGCCTTTGATTAGACTATACAATATATCACAATTGGGCATATTTTATATGTAACTTTATGGTGATAATAGTTCTGTCTCATTTAGAAGCAAATCAGACATTATGAACTTCGTGATTTATTAATGTATTGATTTCTATAAATGTCAGCACATCTCACATCCCATCAACGAGCCCAGGGCAATCAGTGGAGGGCCAATAAAAATGTAAAATGAAGCAGTCATAAAAGAAAAAGGGAAATACCACCTGTTCCAAAGTCCCGCTGCTTCTCTGAATTGTTTTAAGGTCCAGATCATTACCGTGGGGGCATCCTTGCCCCCTGGGAAATGCTGCCTGCATAAGAAGGCTGTGTTTTGGGGAGCACTGACCTGCTGAAGTCTATCCTGTGTGGACTGAAATAAAAAACAAGAGGTAAAGAGTGAGACCTGGAGGGGGTCCTGGAACCAGTCACCGGACTTCGAATCCTGGAGAAAGTGGAGGGATAAGGGATCACTCTCCAAAGACTCACACTATTAAAACCCACCACCTCCGCACTGAGGACTACTACCTGTCTGTCAGTTTTTTGTACTGTGGTGGTTTGCATGCTGCTGTAATGCTGGAAGCTGTTGTTATTGTTGTTAGGTGTTGTTGAGTCATTTCCAACTCATAGAGACCCCATGCACAGCAGAACGAAACACCGTCCAAAACCGTGTCAGCTCCATGATCCTTGCTGTATTTGAGCCCATTGTCACAGCCACTGTGTCAATCCATCTCATCGAAGACCTTCCCCTCTTTCATTGACTCTCCACCTTACCAAGCATGACATCCTTCTCCAGGGAATGGACCCTTCTGACAACATGACTAAAGTAGGTGAGACGAAGTCTGGCCATCCTCGCTTCCAAGGAGCATTTCGGCTGCACTTCCTCCAGGACAGATCTGTTAGTTCCTTTGGCAGTCCATGGTACCTTCAGCATTCTTCACCAGCACTACAACTCAAAAATACAACTCTTCGGTCTTCCTTATCCATTGTCCAGCTCTCACATGCATACGAGGCGATTGGAAATATCATGGTCTGTGTCAGGCTCACCTTAGTCCTCAAGGAGACATCCTTGCTCCTCAGAACTTGAAAGAGTTCCTTCGCAGCCCACCTGCCCAGTGCTACACTTTGTCTAATGTCCTGACTGCTGCTTCCATTGGCGTCGATTGTAGAACCAAGTAATGTGAATTCTTTGACAACCTCAGTCTTTTCTCCATTTATCATGATGCTGCTTATTGGTCCAGTTGTGAGGAATTTTGTCTTCTTTATATTGAGATGTAATCCATACATGCTGGAAGCTAGGCCACAAATTTCAAATATTTCAAATACCAGCAGGGTTACCCATGGAGGACAGTTTTGATCAGAGCTCTCAGACTAAGAGAGACTAGGAAGAAAGGCTTAGCTCTCTACTTGTAAAAATTTGCCAATGAAAACCCTATGAATAACAACATGATATTGTCTGCTAAGTTGAAAGATGGGCCCTGTAAGGTTGGAGGGCAATTAAAATACTCTTTGGCCACAATAATGAACTTGAGAATACCAACGATTGTGAAGAGGGCTCAGGATAGGGAGATGCTTTGCTCTGTTGTGTGTGGTGTTGCCATGAGTTGGAACCAACTTGATGGCAACTAACAACCAGAATGCTGCTGAGGAAACTTCAAGAGGGTAAAGTCCACATTCTCCAGCTGGCACTGAAGGATCTATCCTTGGGGACCACTCTACTTTTCCAGCGTGGTTTCCCACAACTCCTGACTAGAGTCTTTGTGGTAGCAGAAGAGCTACTCATGGGTGGATCCCATCTCTGCCAGAGCGTGTGCTCTATTGACCACGATCTTGGGCATCCTTTAAACCTGGTTGAAATACTGCCTCCTCTGGGCAGCTCTCCCAGACTACTACACAGAAAGCTCACTCTCTGTCTAAACTCCCAAAGCACTTATTGCCTCTAACAATCTCTCAAGTAGGTTTCTAAATCTATGTTTTGGTGTTGCAGTTTTCATATACATACACTATGTCTTGTGCTTAATTTTGTTTTTATTTTTGGCATCCAACTCCTTCCATGATGTCTAATATTCACTTTGCTCTCAGTAGGTGCTTACTAAATACTCATTCTTAACTAAAAGTATGTAGAGCTACAAAGAGCTAAATAGCTTGAGAATACTGAGAATTGAGTACTCTCAATTGAGAATACTGAGGTAGCAGTCAAGGTAATATTTGACTAATTCAGTGACTGATTCTGTTGTTTGACAGTTTAGTTCAGAAATCTCAATCTGGCAGCCCACAGAGTACAATGTTAGCTCAATTTAAATGTGAATTTTGCTAACATTTAAAAATCAGATTATTCCACATAAAAATATGGGTTTTTGGTTTCTCTTTACAAATTTAAAATTACTCTATGGGTGGATACATAGGTAGGCAGACGAGAAGATCAGGTATGGATAGGGAAATGGGAATATACCCATGGTCATACATAGGTTTGGTAGATGATACTCCTATATGTATTTGAATCTGTGATAAAAATATCCATATGTAGTTTAAAGCTAACAGGGGGCAAAGTTAGGATAACTTCTTAGCCACAACTAAGCACCTTGAGGGAGTGAGTTGCTGGGCCTGAAGCCTGGGGACCATGGTTGCAGAGGACATTGAACTCAATTGTCACAACATACTACACACAAATATTGTCCTACATCTTACTTCAGTGGGTAGTGACTGGGTTCTTAAAAGCTTGTGAGCACCCATCTAAGATGAAACTATTGGTGTCTTCTTGTCTAGAGCAAAGAAAAGTGAAGAAAATCAAAGATGCATGGAAATAGTCCAAAGAATTAGTGGACCATCAGAACCTCAGCCTACATGACCCTGAGACCAGAAGAACTAGATGGTGCCCAGCTACCAATGTCAACCTCTCAGAAAGGGAACAAAATTGGAGATCCTAGAAAGAGTGGCATAGTGCCTAAGGCATATGACTGCTAACCAGAAGGCTGGTGGTTCAAACCCACCAGCCGTTCCTCAGAAGGAAGATTGGGTTATCTACCTCTGTAGTACTGCCTCAGAAACCCAAGAAGGGATTGCTATGAGTTGGATGTGACTTGATGGCAGTGAGTTTGTTTTTTTGTTTTCAGATAGACTGGGAGAAAAGTATGGAATGAAACTGAAAATCCTAAAAAAAGACCAGGCTTACTGGACTGATAGAGACTGGTGAAACCCTCAAGACTGTGGTCCTGCATCCCAGGCCTGGAGTTGAACTCACTCCCATGGTTTAACTCTCAGCAAAACAAATAGATAGGTCTACAAGGTGAACATCTACAGCAGCGTGATGTACTCCTTAGAGCAATCAACCATGGGAGGTCAGAAGGGCAGCATTTGTGCAGGGAGAAAGCTCAGAGGGCAGGAATGCACAGGCAAGGACACAGGGAAGAAATTGGAAAAGAGCTGACATGTTGTGGGAATTGTAATCAGCATCATGAAATAAAACATGTATGAGCTGTTAAATGGAAAATGAATCTACTCTGCAAAATTTCATCCAAATCACAATAAAAAGTTTACGAAAAAAAAAAAAAAAATTAAGGTTATAGCCATACTGGGCCCACAATCCCAAATAGCAACATGTGGTTGGAGCTGTAGAGCAGCTGCTTGCTTTAAATGGGACATGTGTTCTCTAGCAAGCTGCAGACCCCACTACTCCCTATTACCTTCCCTACACCAAGACTACTCATTTACATTATCTGCTTGAGTTTGAGATTCCTGTTTAACAGATCTTCTCTCCTGTCCCATCTCATGTTTTGCTAAATGGCTTTGTGCATATTGTGATGTCCAGAATTTCAATTTTCTGGATCTCAAGTGACATGGGAGAGACAGGATGCCCTACAATTAGATAGAACTTCTGGCTAGAATCAGGCTATTCCTTAAGGGTGAGATTCTGTGCTGCAAACATCACACATGACAAGAATGAGGTCAGCTTACAGGCTTGGGGGCACAGCACATTTGAGCTGGATTTACAAAGCACTTTTAGGACTTTTCACATCCCTTGTCGCCTGTGAGGTATGTGTTACATTAGAGTGTTTGGGAAAACTGAGGCTCAGAGAGGAAAGAGAAGAGGTGATATTTTCCTGTGTGCCAATGTTATCTGTTTCCTGTGTACTTATGTTACCTCTCTCATTTAATCCTCCTATTGCTTTTAAATATTAAATATTTATGAGTTAAATATTATTATTCCTATTTTAAGAGGAAAAATGGTATCAGAGATTTTATGAGACACCCTTGAGGTCACAATGATGGTGAGAGGAAGTGTTAGGACTTAATCTCATCGTTGGATTGATGGGCAGATGCTTTGGGGCCTCAAGGGACCATTTTATGGATCTACCCTGGGCCTACTCCTGGGTGTCTTTGTGGTGGTGTCTCTGTCTCAGCAAGTCAGGGACCACATTCCTCCTCTTACATTTTGTGCACCTGTGAGTTTGAATAGACCAGTCTGAGGTGGCAGTAGAAGAGATGCCAAATAGTTTTAGGAGTCCCGGGAGCTCCTCTGCCTCAAGCTCTCTACCACTTGTTCAGCATTTCCAATTTTGTATACCTTTCTTCAACATGAAAACACTCTGGGTGACAAGTTGTATAAATCATAGACCATCTGAGGTAGACCTAGGAGTTACAGAGGGAGGCTTTTACCCTCTCTCATTTTACAGATGTGACGACTGAAGCCCAAGAGGGAACCAGACTGGTCCATGGTCACCCACTGGATTACTGGCAAAGAAGGATTAGATTCAGGTCAGTTCTTTTGGCAGTTCAGTTGTCTTTCCATAACACCATTCATTCATTCAACAAATAATTATAGGTTGACCTCAAGTTATGACATATTTGGGTTATGTTGAACCATACTGACAACTGTCTCTCTCTCTCTTTGTTTTTTGGTACATCTTACCATTAGTAATATGTACTACATACAGTGCTGCAGTGTGTAATTTGCTGATGTTATCTTTCTCAGTTGTTTGCTCATAGATTTTCAATGTTATGGTTTACTGTTAATAAAGATACTGATAATAAAAGGCAATAATAATGAAAAAAAAAAGAGGTTTTGACTTGCATCAGAATTGACTTATGATGGAGTCATCAGAATGGAACTCATCCTAACTTGGGAACTACTTGTATTGAGAGCCCACTAGGTACCAGACACTTTCTAGGCATTGGGCATAAAGCAGTGAGCAAAGACACAAAGTGGGTGACATGGGCTAGGAATAAAAATAAAGCAGGGTTAGAAGACCAGATAGAAATGGGGTGAGGAAGACACTATTTTATACAGGTGGTCAGAGAAGGCAGGATAGTGGTTCAATTGAGGATAGCAGGAAGGGAAAGATGCCTTGACACAGTCAGCCTTGAATTCCAGCTCTGCTTCTTAACAGCTGGTAAACCTGAGCAAGTCACGTCCACCCTTCAAGGCACACTGTCCTCAACAGTAAAGTAGTAGACCAGCTGCCATCAAGTCAATTACAACTTCTAGCAACCCCATCTGTGTCAGAGTAGAAGCCATGAGAGTCAAGTGGTTGATTTTTTGAAAGAAGATTGCCAGCTCTTTCTTCCAAGGCACCTCTGAGTGGGTTTGAACTGCCAACTTTTGGTTATTGACTGTTTGCATCACCCAGAGACTCCCTTAGTGTATACCCATTTCTCAATCTATTAGGATCAAGGGAACCATTGCACAGAAAGTGCAGTGGGAAAAGGTACTCAAAAAATTTCCCTCTCCACTTGGTGGAGGGAGCCCTGGGGCTCAACTTCCTAATGAGTGTTTTTGCTTTGTTGTGAGTGGGGCACAACCTACAGAGAGCCCAGATAGGGCTCCATTAGCCAGGGCAGGAAGCAGAGGATCAGCTGGAAGACTTTTGTAGTTCAAGAGGATGAATGAGCAAGGATTAATTAGCTGAGTTAGTTTGTGAATACATTATCGGGTCACAGGGCTCTGAAGCTGTTTAATCTGTGGAGTGTTGGGTAGCGACTACTGAGCCCAGAGTGAGGCTTTGATGGAACTTCCTAGATGGGGACTCTGGCTTGGAATTCCTGACTTTTCTGAATACTTGGCTGTGAGGGAGCAGTATTTCTCATCATTTGTTAAATTTCAAAATGGCTTACCATAAAGCTTAAGCTGGATCATAGGAATCTTTGAAAATTCAATCTCACAGACAAGAAATGCAAACAGCTTCAAGTCATGCCTTCAAGTTGAAGCTTTCCCAGATCTCTCGAAGTTCATCTCACGTCCTGCAATCACCTCTAGGGGATTATGGGATGGGGACAGTGGAGGAGGGAAGGACTCTTTTCCTTTGCATTTATAACCTTCAGTACTGTTTGCCATATTTTTAAACTAGGTGTGTTATGGATTGAATAATGTCCCCAAAAGAGATATGTTGAAATCCTAACCCTTGGTATCTGTGAAGCTGTCCTTATTTAAAAATAGGGTCTTTGGACATGTAATCCATTAATTTAATATCAGGCCATACTGTAGTAGGGTGGGTCCTGTTACAATATGAGTAAAATCATTCATTAGGAAGCTGAGCCCCAGGGCTTCCTCCACTAAGTGGAGAAGTAACTTTTTATTTAAAAAAAAAAAAAAAAAAAGAAGAAGAGTTACAGAGGGAAGATGACCATGTGAAGATGGAGACAGAGACTAGAGTGATGCTACCACAAACCAAGAAAGACCTGGGGCTACTAGCGGCTGAAAAAGACAAGAAAGAACCCTCCCCTAGAGCCTGCTAATACCCTGAGTTCAGACTTCTAGCCTCCAGAACTGTGAAACAATAAATTTCTGTTGCTTTAAGCCACCTACTTTGTGGTACGTTGTTACATTACTCTTAGAAAGCTAATAGAGCGTGTATGAACTGCTTTTATAATTTTTAAAAATCTTGCAAATTGAGTGGGATAATGGTAGGTAGATTCCATTTATTTCCATGTGAAGATGATCTTGGTCTCGTGCAGTCAGCCCTTCTTGTTGTGGCTGTATGCTGATTTTGTGCAATAAAACTCTTTTCAAACAAAATATGATGTTGTGGTAGCCTCTGGCACTCTTCACAGCTCTGGCTCTCCTTTTCAATGCATGTTTGGATGTACTTCCTGCCCTGTTGACAACAGATGTGACCATGTGACCTGTCTGGACAGTAAATGTGAGCAGGAATGCCATGTGTTACAGGTTGCACAGCCAATGGGTTGCGGAACAGAGCTTTTCACCTTGCCCACTACCAGTCCAATTCCAGAGCCAATGCTCATAACTACAGTTCTACATGTGTATGGCTCCTACCCTCATGGAGTGCTCAGTCCTGGGAAGATGGTAGATAATAAATAATTTTTGAATTATAATTGAGCAAAGTACTATGGAGGAAAAAGGAGCTTTCATGGTACAACGGTTAAGTGCTTGGGTGCTAACTGAAAGGTCGGTGGTTCAAATCCACCAGTGGCTCCAGAGGAGTAAAGACCTGATTATCTGTTTCTGTAAAGATTTCTGTGTAGGAAACACTATGGGGCAGTTCTACTCTATCCTATATGGTCATTATGAGTTGGAGTTGACTCAATGGCACACAACACTATGGAGGAAGGGCATTGGTTGCCATGGGAACTTAAACAGGAGGACCTAAATTCAACAGCATTGACATTGAGTCTGGAATGATAAAGAAATGTCCAGTGGTGAGTGAGGGAGGGAGCAGCCTCTACAAGGCCCTGGAAGAAGACAGGCCTGTTCTAGGAGATGAGAGGGGAGTGTGTCTGGAGGCTGGGACAGAGTGACTAAGGGAGAGAGAATATAAGGCAAGTACAGGGCTGCATGTGGCCATGCTAAGAGTTTTAGGGACAACACACTACAAAAGCAGGTACAGATTTATTTTTAATTTGAGAAGCCAGTAGGGAGTGTTGAGTTATAATATCAATCATCCAATGAGTTCTGATGTTAATTGTAAGAGAATTGAGCCATGTTCAGCCCTTCTCCACTTGCAAGCACTTCACAGAGAGAGGCTTGACAGATTTTACCTGATGGCATCCCTCCATTATTCAAACCAGCCAGAGACCCTAGAGTCAGTCCCAGCTCTCTACAAATGAAGCTCTTGGAGGGAAAGAGCATAAAAGTCTGTTTTTCCTTATCAGTTAATAGGCCTAGAAATTGAGATATTTGAAATTTCAGCCGGAATGCCAAAGGGCCCGGTCATTTCTACTTAGATTTTCATAGATTAGGACAAGCTTGCCTGGAAACCTGACTTCATGGCACTGAAAATTCTCTAAGGTTGGGAAATTCTCCTAGGACTCATAATTTTTCCAGCAAATCAGTAACTTCCTCCTTTATTCTTATTGTAGTTATACCAGACCCTACAGGAGGGATCAAGTCCTGGTAGTTGTAATTAAAAGGCAGAGATTAGAGTGCAAAAGAGATGCCATAATTATTGAGTTCAAGTCCAGGAAAGTTGGAAGCAGTGGGACCAGAGATGCATGCAACCTTTTATACATTTTAGGTTATTTCTCAGGTAAATTCCTAAAAGTGGGAGAAAAAAAAAGCAGGTTTTATAAAATGGGAAGTTTCTTTCTATTTATCAACTTTCTGTCTATTCCTGTCATTGTTCTTTATGTTTTCCTTCGTCTTTCTTCCTGTCTATCTGCTACCCATCCATCCATCCATCCACCTACCCACTCACCCATCCATCCATATTTTCCTTCCTCTTGCCCTTCTTCCCTTCCTATCTCTCCATCATTTACTTACCTACCTGTCTGCCATCTATCTATCTATCTATCTATCTATCTATCTATCTATCTATCATCTACCTACGTACCTACCTATTTTCATCCTTCCTTATTTCTTTCTAGAATACCATGCATTCACATTTCAGCACTGGTTATCTCTGAGGATTGGGATTATAGGTCGATATTATATTCTTCTAGTTTATATGTCTTTGCTAAATTTTCTGCAATGAGTAAGTACAAACTTTTAATAAGAAAAAATCCATAAAGGTTAGTTTTAAGTCAAAGAAAACAATGGCTTCAGTGAAAAGCATTGTGTGGAACAAATATGGAGCACTCTTCAGTCCTATGGAGGCCTGGAGTGGGCAGGGGTGGGGCAAGTCCCAGAGTTGAATGCAGCTATGGGCTCCCCTTGCCTGCTCAGAAGCCTAGAAAGCCAGTAGTGTAGGGGCAGAAGGCTTCTAGCTTAGAGATCTTTTGTGTAATCTTGGCAATAAGTTGATCAATCTCACCTTCAACATCTGGGAGACAGAACAAATAATCAGTACTTTGCAGGGCTGTTGTGAGATTTAAATGAGATAATAATATATGGAGGGGCAACTGGCAGGGAGTATGTGCTCAATAAATGTTAAACAGTTACTGCCAAGTCTGCTCTACTCAGGGAAGGAGGATAGAGCCAGCTGGAGGCAAAGAAAGGGTCAGACAGGACACCCTTGGTTCTGGAGGATATGTGTCTGAGGTAGCCACAGTGGGTGTGGATGGGGATGGGTCAAGGAGGAAACTGTGTGTGTGTGTGTGTGTGTGTGTAGGACATCCTACTAATCAGAATAGTAGCCAGCATTCTTGAGGCATTTCCTATGTGCCAAGCCTGAACCTAGTACTTCATATGCATTATCTCCTGTAAGCCTACCAACAGCCTGTAAGGTACATATGATTGTTGTTATTTACTGTTGAACTCCTCTACTCATGGTGACCCCATGCACAATGGAATGAAATATCTTGTCTTGAACTATCCTCATGATCATTTGCAGGTTGGAATGCTGTGCTCCATAGGGTTTTAGTTGGCTGACTTTTCAAAGCAGATTTCTGGGTCTTTTTTCCTATTCTGTCTTAGTCTGGAAACTCTGCTGAAGCCTATTTAGCATCATAGGAACATGGAAGTCTCCACTGACAGACTGGTTGGTGGTGGTTTGGCCAAGAGGTGTATTGCATGAACAGCAAAAATTCTACCACTGAACCACCACTGCCTCATAGGGCGCACACTTGTTGTTGTTGTTATGTTCCATTGAGTCAGACCCGACTCATAGCAACCCCTCCTTGGGTTTCTGAGATGGTATCACTGCGGAAGTAGATTGCCCAACCTTCCTTCCGAGGAGTGGCTGGTGGATTTGGACTGTCAGTCTTCTGGTTAGCAGTCAAGTGCCTTAGGCACTATGCTACCAGAGCTCCCAAGGGTGCACACTGTTGTTGTTATGTGCCATCAAGTCAGACCCGGCTCATAGCGGCCCCTCCTTGGGTTTCCGAGGCAGTATCACTATTGCAGTAGACTGCCCCATCTTCCTTCCGAGGAGTGGCTGGTGGGTTTGAACCACCAGCCTTCTGGTTAGCAGTCAAGTGCCTTAGGCACTACGTTACCAGAGCTCACTATCATCCTTTAAAAGACAAAGAATCTGAGACTTAGAGATGTAAGGCCACATACTCAGTAAATGAAGAGAACTGAGACTCAAATCCAGGTCTGCTTGACGCCAAAGCCCATATTCTTAACTTCTGCATTGTATTGCATGGATTTTATAACCACATAGCATTGGGTTCAAATTCTAAAGTTGTCATGTTATACTTGGTGGCCCTGAGTAAGTCACTGCCCCTTTCTGAGCCTCAGTTTGCTCATTCATACAGTGGGGATGATTTTATTTTATTGCACATATTAAGCATCTAATAACTATTAACTGTTATTATTGTCCTCCAGTTCACTAATTCTCTCCTTAGCCATATCTACTCTGTCATTTAACCCCTTTGCTAGTTTTTTTTTCTAAATATTATTTATTTTGTTATTGTAGAGAAAATACACAGCAAAATATACATCAGTTCAACAGTTTCTACAATTTAGGGACATTGATTACATTCTTCAGGTTTTGCAACCATTTTCACCCTCCTTTTCTGACTAGTTCCTCTCTCATTAATGTAAACTCACAGCCCCCTAAGGTTCCCATCTGATCTTTTGAGTTACTGTTGTCATTTGATCTCATATAGATAGTTCTTAAAATAATATAATGGTCCAGGCAGATCTTTTTTTTTTTTTACCAGTTAAGCTAAGATATTCTGTTTTAAGATGACTTCAGGGGATATTTTTGGTTTAAGGGGTTTAAAGATTATCTCAGGGAAATAGTTTTGGGGGTTCATCCAGCCTCCATGGCTCCAGAAAGTCTGGAGTCCATGAGAATGTGAAATTCTATTTTGCATTCTTTCCCTTTTGATCAGGATTCTTCCATGGAATCTTTGATCAAAATGTTCAGTAATTGTAGCCAGGCACCACCCAGTCTGATTTCTACACAAGGAGGCTGTTGTTTATAGAGGCAACTTACCATACATTCCATTTCCTCCTCCTATTCCTGACTCTCCTTCTTCCTCTGTTGCTCTAGGTGAATAGAGACCAATTGTTCTGCCTTGGATGGCTGTTTGCAATCTTTTAAGACCCTAGGCACCACACAACAAAGTAGGAGGTAGAACAAAAGCACTAAACACATCATAAGGACAATTGACTGGTTGTCCATAAGCAGCCTCAGCATCTATTCTTTTTTCTTTTTTTTTCTTTTGGTTGTTATCTATTGATATCTATCACACAACTTTTGTCAATTCAGCTTTTTATAGGTGCACAACTTACTGGCATCAATCACAATAATCAATGATACAACCCTACCCTTAATCAATGTGATTTTTCCACAGCATAAATCCCCTTCCCCACATCCCTCCCACCACTAGTAACCACCAATAAATATTGGTCTCTACACATTTGCCTTTTCTTGTCTTTTTCATGTGAGGTCATACATTATTTGTCCTTTTGTGATTGCTTATTTTGCTCAGCATAATGTCTTCAAGCTCTCTCCATACTTTATCAAAACTGCATTTCTCCTGACTGAGAATTCTAGTCCATTGTATGGATGCACTACATTTTGTTTATCTATTCATCTGTTGATGGGCATTTAGGTTGTTTCCACTTTTTGGCTATTGCAAGTAGTTCTGCAATGAACATTGGTGTACAACTTTCTTTTTGAGTCTCTCTTTTCAAGTCTTCTGGGTGATTACCTAAAAGTGGAATTTTAAGTCATGTGGTAGCTCTATTTTTCTTTTTTCAGAACTGACACACTATATTTCACAATGGCTGTACCATTTTAAAAATTTTTTTTATTGTGATTTGTGTGAAAGTTTACATAACAAATTCATTTTCCATACAGCAGCTCACATACACTGTCTCATGACATTGACTGCAATTTCCCACAATGCAACAGCTCCCCTCCCACTTCCTCCCCATAGTTACCTCTTCCCTGTGTCCTTCCCTCCCATGCAATCCTGCCCCCTGAGCTGTATCCCTGTGCATACACAGCACTTTTATTCTCCCATGATTGATCTCTCCAAGGAATGTATCTACCTAATGTAAATGTTCAGCTCATATGCTTGTCTTTTGTCTGACTGGAAGCCACAGGAGTGGGCTTAGTTCCAGACCTGAAGGGCAGCTAGGGGCCATAGTCTCAGGGGTTCCACTGGGCTCTATCATACCAGTAAACCTGGGCTCCCTTTTTTTGACTGTCCATTTTGAATTTCCACTAACAGTGGATAAATTTTCCAATTTCTCTACATCCTCACCATATTTTCTTTCTTTCTTTTTTAAAAATCTTAGCCATCCTAGCCATCACACCCTAGTGCGAATGAAATAGTATCACATTATGGTTTTGATTTGCATTTCTCTGATGGTTAATAACACTAAGCATCTTTTCATGTGTTTGGTGGTCATGTGAATATCCTCTTTGGTCAAGTGTCTATTCACGTCTTTTGCCCATTTTATGATTGATTTATTTGACTTTTTGTTAATTTGTAGAAGTTTTTATATATTGGTTATTAGATTTTTGTCAGATCTGAAGGCTGGTGGTTCAAACCTACCAGCCACTCCTTGGAAGGAAATCTGGGCAATCTACTTTTGTAGACATACCACCTTGGCAAACCCAAGGAGGGGGTGCTGTAAATTGAATAGACTCGACAGCAGTGAGTTATTATTTTTTTTAGAAGATATTTTCCAAGTCATTAGCTTTTCTTTTCACTTTTTTGATGAACAAAAGTTTTAATTTTTTATGAAGCCCTATTTATTTATTTTGTCCTTTGCTCTTTGTGCTTTTAAAATGATATTAGATAATCCACTGTTGAGAACAGCCTGACAGCATTATCTCTGCTTGTTCTTCTAAGAATTTCATGCTTTTAGTTTGCACACTTAGGTCCTTAATCCATTTTGAATTTGATTTTTGACAAGGCACTAAGTCCATTCATTGGAAAAAGAAGAGTTTATTAAAAAATCAGTTAACCATTGATGGTGTGGGTTTATTTCTGGACTTTCAATTCTATTGTTATACCAGTACAAGGTTGTTTTGATAACTATAACTGTATAGTATATTTTAAAATCAGAACATGTGACTCCTCCTACTTTATTCTTCTACTTAAACATTGTTTGAACTATTCAGGGCCTCTTTTATTCCAAACAAAGTTGAGGATCAGTTTTTCTATCTATGAAGAAGGCTGTTGGAATTTTTATCAGTATTTTGTTGATTCTACAGGTTAGTTTGGGTAGTACTGACATCTTAACCATGTTAAGTCTTTCAATCCATAATCATGGAACATCTTTCCACTTATTTTTCCTTAATCTGTTTCAGTAGTGTTTTACAGTTTTCATTGTATACACATCCATGGTTAGATTTATTCCTAGGTGTTTTACTCTCTTAAATACTATTGTAAATTGGATTTTTGTTTGTTGACCTTGGACCCTGCAACTATGCTAAATTCCTCTATTAGCTCTAGAAGTTTTCTTGTGGACTCTTTTGTCTTGTTCATGGTGTATAACTTTTTTTCATGTGCTGTTAGATTCACTAGTATCAGGAGATATTGGCCTGTGGTTTTCTTTCTTTGTGGTGTCTTTGTCTGGTTTGAATGTCTTGATTATGTTTGCTTCATAGAATGAATTTGAAAGTATTCATTCATTCTCTATCTTATGGAAGAGTTTAAACAGTATTGGTGTCAAGTCTTCTCAAATGTTTGGTAGAACTTCCCAGTGAAGCCATCTAGTCTAGGACTTTTTTTTCTTTTTTTGGTTATTGGGAGGTTTTTGATCACTACTTTGATCTTTTCACTTATTATGGGTCTGTTGAGACATCGTACATCCTCCTGAGTCAGTTTGGGTCAGCTTCTAAGAATTTGTACATTTCATCTAGGTTTTCCAGTTCATGGTCATGCAGTTGTTCGTAATATTCTGGCACAGTTCTCTTTATCTCTATCAGGTCAATTGTAATATCCCCTCTTTCATTTTTCATTTTGGTTATTTGCATCTTTTCTCTTGTTTTTTTGGTCAGTCTGGCTAAAGATTTGTAAATTTTATTGATCTTTTCAAAGGAGCAACTTCTGGTTTTATTGATTCTCTTGGGTTTTATTTTTTCAGTTTTATTTTATTTTTTCTGCTCTGATCTTTATTATTTCCTTTCTTTGGAAAGGTTCAGGCTTAATTTTTTCTTCTCTTTCTAGTTCCTGGAATTGTTGAGTTAGGCTGTTAATATTAGAGCTTTCTTCTTCTTCTTCCTTTTTTATGTAGGCATTTATTGCTATAAGTTTCCCTCTGGATACTGCCTTTGCTGCATCCCATAAGTTTTGGTATATTGTACTTTCATTTTCATTTCCCCCTAAGAAATTTGTGATTTCCCTTTTAACTTCATCCTTGACCCATTAGTAGTTTAATGATATGTTGTTTAATTTCCATATGTTTCTCTGTTTTTCCAGGTTTATTTCTGTTATTAGGGAATATGTTAGGTCTCTTGTTATTGTCCCATAATTCCATTAAACTGTCCTCAGGCTATGTAAACCTCAGTTTTTGTTGCTCTTCACTGTCTGTAATTTTAACTGTCTTATCCTGTAATTTTCTGATTCTTTCTTCTGCCTGATTGAATCTTTAAGTCCTTTTATTGTATTTCTCATTGTGTTCATTGTCCCTTTCAGTTCCATACCTCTTTTTATAGATCTTCATTTTGTCCTTGCATTGTTTTCCTGATTTCTTTAACTCTTAGTCTATGTTTTCCCCCAGTTCTTTAATATATTTAATGTTATTATATCACATTCTTCCATTTTTTTCATTATTTGGTCTTCCCTGGATGCACTTTTACTCCCTTGGTCATGCTTATTTGGATGGACCATTTTTTCTCCTTTTTTTGTGTATCTTATGATTTTTTGTTGGGCACTGGAATTTTTGAAAGGATTAACTTCCTCAGTTTTCCTTAGTATTAGATATTTTTGCCTGTACTACTTTCTGCAAGAAACTCTTATGTGGCCTTTGCTTACCATTTCCTTTCCCTTTTGGTGATAACTCCTTCTCCTTCACTGGTTTAATTGAGATTTGAAAGTTATAGAGCTTGTTTTTTAACTTTTGATCTCTCTCCAAGACTCCAAAGAACATGTTGTGGTCAGTCTGCCCACCAGTGGGCACTACCTCTCAGGTGAGATATTGTGTACTAATCAATCTGTCAACTAGAAGGTGCAGTCTTCTGTCTCTGGTCATTTCTTCCTTCACTTCCATGTTTCAGAAATCATGTTTTTAGTCAGAAAACCCACATCTAGAAATCTCCTGTCTAGGCTGGGCTGGGCTTTGCTCTTCAGTTTGCCTGAGGTTTCTTTCCCTGTTCTATGGGGTTGCTTATATCTGAGCTGACGTTCAGGGGAAACACAGGCAGACTTCCCTTCATTACAAGAAGAGAGGGGCTGGCACTCCACGAAAGAACCTCTGAGAGGTTCTGAACTGTCTTGTCAGTTTCAGAGCCCCAGTGGCCCTGTGGTGGTTGGGAGAGCAGTCTCCACTTAGGTGACTCACCTCTTGATTCTACTGTAGGGAAACTTCTGTAGGAGTTTGTACAGTTCAGCAGCCCACAGTTACTAGATGGGGGACCAAACCAAACCAAACACACTGCTGTAGAGTAGAATCCGACTCATAGTGACCCCTCCTTGGGTTTCCAAGGTGGTATCACTATGGAAGTAGATTGCTCAACCTTCCTTCTGAGGAGTGGGTGGTGGGTTTGAACCTCTGGCCTTCTGGTTAGCAGTCAAATGCCTTAGACACTGTGCTACCAGAGCTCCTACTTGGGAGAGGGGTAGTTATATTCTGAACAGACCCAGTGGGAGGTCTGCCTTGTTGCTATCAGAGCCCACCCAGTAGTATGTTGGCTGTGAGTGTAGCCTCCACTAAAGATGTCTGCTTCCTAGCAAATGGCAGCCTCAGTCAGCAGTCCTCAGTGTCAACTGTCAGGGGGAGCAAACAGACCCAAACTGATACCAGAATGGTCTGTCCTGTTTGTTTCAGAGGTCTGAACTATGAGGTGCACAGGGAGACAGGTTCAGTCCTGACTCCACTTTAGGGGCTTTGTGTAGCAATTTACAACAGCCCAACAACCAACAATTGTCAGGAACAGGAGAGGATGTCATGCTTTGGTCAGATTCCTGTGAAGGTCTGCCTTGTTTTTATCAGAGTCCTCCTAGTAGATACTGGCTGTGAGTGAAGCCTCCAATCATGACTCTTGCTTCCTAACACACAGCAGCCTCAGTCAGCTGTCCTCAGTGCCAACTGGAAGTGGGGTCAGACTAATCCTAATTGACCCACAAGGAGGTCTGTCCTGTTGGTTTCAGAAATCAGAGCTGTACAATGTGCAGGGAGGCAGGTAGAGTGCTGACTATGAGATCAGACTCCACTGCAGGGCCCTTCTGTACCAATTCATAGCAGGCTTGTAAGTGATAGTCTGGGTAGGAAAGGGGCTGTCAAGCTCCAAACAAACCTCCAGGGATGTCTGTCTGTCTGCCTTGTTGCTATCAGAGACCTATAATATGTGGGCTGTGGGTTTAGTCTCCACTAAGGATGCCTGCTTCCCAGCACACAGCAGCCTCCTCAGCATTGACTGAGAAGGGCTACAGACAGACCAGAATTTATTCCCCAGGAGGTCTATCTTGCTAGTTTCAGGGCCTCAACTACGGGCTGCACAGGGAGGCAGGTAGAGCATTGACTATGACATCAGATTCCACTGCCTGGGCCTTGTGTAACAATTCACAGTAGGCTTGCAGCCAACAGTAGCATGGGAGAGGTGCTGGGCACACTCCAGATAGACCCCTGGGGAGGTCTGTTTTGTTGTTTTTTAGGGCAGAATCTCAGTGTCGTATCTGTTTGTACAGGTAGAGCCTGTGGTGGTTACAAAAGCAAGTTATTTTTCTGGGGCTACTACCCCAGTTCACTGCAGCCAGCAGCCGGTGTGGCTGAAGGAAGGGAAGGGATGGTAAGAGGAGTGATTTTCCTACTGTATACAACTTGTTGTGTTGTTGATTCTTGCCCTTCTTCAGTTCCCCACTGTTTTCCTCTGATCCCTGATTCAGAATCTCTCAAATTCAAGCAGTATTTCCTTGTTGTATTTCTTTTTGTATTTGTGGAGAAGGGTCCGAAGTATGATTTATTTATACCACCATCTTCCCAAAATTCCTTTGCAGTGTTATCTGATTCAAGTCTGTGGTCCTTATGAGAACCAAATGTGACAAAGTGTATGAAAGCCCAGGTGGCACCCTGTATGTGGTGTTCAGCAGTGTTCCTCACATAGCGGATTCCTTGTTCTCTTGTCTCGGTCCCCAAGATGGCATTTCCATAGCACTGATATGGTGTCTTGAAGCTGTGCTGCTGAAAAAGCATTTTTTCTTTCTTTCTTTCTTTTTTTTTTTTTTTTGAAAGGCTGTGTGTGGATAGATTTTTAATATTTAATTAGAGAGACCTTCTGCTTGGAGAGAGGGCAGGACTTGTTATTAAATCTCCGCTGCTCGGTCTCCCTCAGTTGCCCGTGGGATTATTCATTCATTTCCAGTCACACAATTTAATATTGCAACAGCTAATGGGGAGATGTTGATAATTTGTAAAACTGGTTGGTCCCGAGGCCATTGGAGAAGCTCTGGGTGTGGGGCTAAAGCAGTCTCGTGGGAGGGGAAAGACTCCTGAGAGCTTTCTTTTCATTACCTGCAGACATTCATTGAGCACCTTTAGAGTGCTGGCTGCCATGTTGGGAACCCTGAGGATTAGAATAACATTCAGGGCACTGTTGCTTCCTCAAGAAGTTAGGGTTCTAGGACACCCAAGTGCATTAAAGGGTTGGGCTCTGTAGTCAGACAGGCCTCCTTTGGCATTTCCCAGCTGAGGCATAGGAATGGTTAAATGGTTCTACTTTTTGGGAGCTCTGGTAGCGTAGCCTAAGGCACTTGACTGCTAACCAGAAGGCTGGCAGTTCAAACCCACCAGCCACTCCTCGGAAGGAAGATGGGGCAATCTACTTCCGTAGTGATACTGCCTCGGAAACCCAAGGAGGGGTCGCTATGAGTCGGGTCTGACTTGACGGCACATAACAACAACAACTAGGAAGTTTGGTGGTTTGAATCCACCCAGAGGCTCCTGGGAAGATGGGCCTGGTGATCTGTTTCTGAAAGGTCACAGCCTTGAAAACCCTAAGGAGCAGTTCTATTTTACAAACATGTGGTCACCAGGAGTCAGAATTAACTTGATGGCAACTAACAACAAAAACAAGCTTGGACATTAGCCATTACCTCCCTTGATCAATTTCAAGTACTCAGTATTTCCTCCCAGGTTGACTTTATATCTCCATCCTTCATCCTGGAGGTTCAACCCTACCTACAAGCTTTCTGTGTGAACAGCTAGACCTTTCTAGCTGCTATTCACGTAACAAACACATAATTATGGAGTGCCTAACATATCTGTCATAGGAGCTCTGGTGGCACTGTGGTTAAAGCATTAGTCTGCTAACCAAAAAGTTGGTGGTTTGAACCCACCAGCTGCTCTGCAGGAGAAAGATGAGGTAGTTAGGTTCTATAAAGATTTACAACCTTAGAAACCCAATAGGGCAGTTCCATTCTATCTTATAGGGTTATTACAAGTTGAAATTGAATTGATGACAGTGGGTTTGGTTTGGCTTAACACATCTGTCAGTCTTTTGTACTGTGGTGGCTTATATATTGCTATGATGCAGAAAGCTACGCTAATGGTGTTTCAAGACTAAGACTAGATAGACTAGAAAGAAAGGCCTGGTGATCTGCTTCCAAAAATTAGCCAATGAAACACTATGGATCACAACAAACAAGTCCAACTCATTCGCTTAGCACACATCATCAGAAGGGATCAATTTCTTGAGAAGACCATCACGTTTGGTGAACTAGAGGGTCAACAAGAATGAGGGAGACCCTTGGTGAGATGAACTGGCACAGCAGGCACAATGACGATCTCTATAGTAAATAAGATTACCGTGAGTTGGAGTTGACTCGATGGCAGCTAACAACAATGATGATTTAACACATGCCTGGCACTTTGACAAGTAGTGCAATTGCAATGGTGAGCAAAGACAGGTATGTCTCTTGTTCTCGTGTGATGCTGTTTTGGTGCCTGAGGGACTTAACCTAAGAATCACAGACAGAAATGTAAAATGACGACTGTGTTAAGTCCTGCAAAGGAGAGCTATTTGGTGCTTGGAAAGAGGGTGACGGGGGCCCTGGTGTAGTGTAGGCAATCATCGAAAGTTTCCCTGAGCAATGATGGAGGAGTGCTGGGTTACTAGATGGGAAGGAGGGTGTGTGTTTGTGTGTGCGTATGTGTGTAAATGAGAGAGAGAAAGAGAGAGAGAGAGAGATTCTGATGGGGAGGTGCTTTTCAGGAACATCCTGTACAAAGAATATCTGGGGAAAGAGGAATTAAGTTACATTCAAGGGACTACATCTGACTATGTCCCTTACTTTAAAGCCTTCATTGGCTCCCCATATCCTATAGGAAGAGGCAATACTCTTTAATAAGGCATACAAGGTTCTTAATGATTCGTCCCCTGCTTAGTGTTCAGATCTTGTCTGTTGGTTCTCTCTTGCCTGTCATCACCCTCTACACACACACACACATTCACACACTCCAGCAATACTTGGCAATACTTGCTGTTCCCCTGAACATGACTTCCTGAACGACACGCCCATGCTTTTGAATGTTTCTGTCTCTGTCTTGTGCTTGATTGCCTTCCCTTTCTGCTAGGTTTATTTCCTGAGTTTCCTTCTAGTTTAGCCCCACTGCATTGCACACCTCCAGAGAGCACCATTTACACAGACTACCGTGGTGGTTCAATGATAGAATTCAGGCTTTCCATGCAGGAGACTTGGGTTCAATTCTTGGCCATCACTCATCTGTCAGTGGAGGCTTGCATGTTGCTATGATGCTGGATGGATTTTAATAGAGCTTCTAGACTATGATGGACTAGGAAGAAAGGCCTGACCATCTACTTCCAAAACTTGGCCAATAAAAGCTGAAATGAAAACCTATTGGAACACAATGGTCAGATCCACAACCAATCATGGAGATGGTACAGGACTAGGCAGCATTTCCTTCTGATGTGAGTTGAGGGCCAACTTGATGGCTGCTAACAACAACAATAACAATGTGAATGGTGCCCTCTGGAGTTGTGCAATATGCATCTCTCTATCAAAGCTCTCAAGAGCTACTTACTATTTTCTCCAGATAGCATCAGTGGGACAAGATCCCTGTCCTGCAACACCTGTCATCTCATGGCAAATACTAAGAGGCTTTTATGTCTCCTCTCACTAGACCAGGCCATGGTAAGTTTAATTGCTCATTTAACAAGAATTCATGGAGCTTCTATTCTGTGCCATGCACTGTTCCAGGCTCCAGGAACACAGTCACAAATGTGCCAGGCAGATTCAGCAGGAATGACACATTAAAAAAATAATTACACTAATGAATATGTAATTACACACTGCCTTAAGTATGGTAAAGGGAAAGAGTGGGACAGTGAGAGTAAGAGAAACAAGAAGGAACCTAAATTAAGTTAGGAGAAGGGAAATTGTGCAAAAGCAACATATGAGCTGAAGCTTAAAGGTCAGAAAGAGTGGTAGGAAAAGAGTTTCAGGGAGAGGGAAGAGCATGTGCAAGAGTTATGAGATGAGAAAGAGTTTGGGTTTTTTGAGCAACAAATGGGAGGTCAATATGGTGGCACAGCACAATCGAGGTAAAGATGGTAAATGGCCAATCAGTCAACTGTCTAATAAAGAGCTTGGGTTTCTATCTTTAAAGCAATGGGAAGCAGAGGTACCACATTTGTAATTGCCCCAAACTGGTAACATACCTAATCGTCCATGAACAATAGAATGAATAAATAAATAGTCAGCATATTAACAAAGCAAGATACTATGGGAATAAACATGAAATAAGTACAAAAGCATATGACAATATGGATGAATGGAGATTGCAAAACCAGGCAAAACTATCTGTTCTGGTTACCTAGTGCCACTCTGACAAGAATATACCACAAATGGGATGGCCTTAACAAACAAGGGTTTATTCTCTCACAGTTTGGAGGCTTTAAGTTCAAGTTCAAAGTGCCAGGCTCTAGGGGCTGGGTGAAAGCCCTTCAACCTTGGGCTTTAGCTCTGCCTCTTGCTCTCAGCCCACTGAAGCTAGAGGCATCTCTTCACTTGGGCAGCTACTGGCTGCTGAGGCTAACAAGCCCAAGGTCGACAAATAAAATGGCACAGACCCGATGTTACCAAACCATATGGCAGGCCATTAATTCAAGTCCATTGAAAGTCCCAAGGTCGGCAGAGCATGGCAGGCTGCTGAACAAGAGACCATTCCCCAAGGCTTCTTCTCATATACAGGAAGCAGATCACATCCTTAAGGCAGCTACTGAGCTGCTCACAGTAGATTCCACCATGGAATTGATTACCAGTCTCATCATGGGGAATACTACACCCAGTTGTCCACCACTCAACCAGGCCTAGCCAAGTTGATATATATATTTAACTACTACACTCTCCTAAGCTGTTAAAGTCAGGAGAGTGGTTACCCTTAGGAAGTAGTGACTAGGATACAGCAAATGGTGGGCTTCTGGGATGCTGCAATGCTCCTTTTTCTTTTTTTAAAAAATCTGGATGCTGGCTTCATGAGTGCTGGTTTTATTTTGTGAAAATTCATCAAGCTTCTTACTTAAAAGTACATATTCAATAAAAGTTTTTATTTCATTTTATTTAAGTAGTTGCAAAAAGACCTGCTAGCAGGGTGCTGTTACAGCTGTCTGGGTGAGAGATGATATTATCTTTCAAGGAGACAGATTTTTATTCTCTGTAGCACAGAATCCATCAGCTTTGCTGATCTTGGGCGGGGGAGTGAGGAAAAAAGAAGGAAGTGACAAGGATGATTTTTCAGGCTGGAGCAATTGGATGGATGGATGGACGGATAGGATGGGAGCTGACCCAGCCTCAGCAATGTTACAGAGAATGGGTTTGATTAATGCTGACTTGTTAGTGTTAGCTGTTATCCAGTCATCCAGTCAACCTCCAACACATGGCTACCTCATGTACAATAAAGCAACACTGTTTGATCCTATGTCTTCCCTATGATTGACTGTGGATCAGACCATTGTGATCCATAGGATTTTAACTGGCTGGTTTGGAAGTAGTTTGCTAGTATCTTTTCCCTATTCCACGTAGTCTAGAAGCTCTGCTGAAACCTGTTCAGCATTATATTAACATGCAACCCCCACTGACAGACTAGTGGTGGCTGCACATCAAGTACTTTGGCCAGTACTTGAATCCAGTCTACACCACGGAAGGTGAGAATTCTACCACTGAACCACCATCACTGCCTTCACAATGCTACTTAATTTTGGCTATTGTAAGTAACGCTATGATCAGTCCTGGGAAGACATCTAGTTACCACCCTTATGTTTTTACCATTTTTTCAAATATTTGCCCGTAATGTCTCTTTATAGGATAATAAAAATGAACCATCTATGGTTCACTGGAAAACATGTCTCAGGCTTATTAAAAATATATGAATTTTTACTTGAAGATGGGATGGTTGTATTATTCAAAATTGTAAGCCAAAATGTGTTATCTATTATTAATTTATTTTTAATAGACATCTTTCTTATAGATTAGCATTCTAATTACTTTTGAAAAAGTGGGCACCAGCGAAGCGAGGTTTCCAATTAAAATTGTCCTAAAGATAAATTGAGGTCTTTGGCTGAGAGCATTCCAGCCTTCTCCTCATCCTTGAGCAAAAGCATCTGTCATCCCCGAGGAGCCAGACCAGGCTTCTCATTTTGTGCTAGATCTGCCCAAGGTGAGGGAGGTTCTCTTCAGGAGTGATCTGGGTTGCTTTCAATCTGGATTCCTGCTGAGGCGCAGTCTGAAAGACAAGGGGATGCCTGGCATGGGTGGAAGTAATGAGGGCAGACTTGCCTCCACCTCTTCTTGCTGCCTCCCTTTCTATAAGCACCCTCCCCCAAGCAAAAACAGTATCTGCTGCAGTAACTGCAGGTCACATTAAATGCCAGGATAATTTATGGGGTCTTTCAATACTTGAGGAGCTCTGGTGGTGCTGTGGGTAAGGCATTTGGCTGCTAACCAGAAGATCAGCAGTTCAAACCCACCAGCTGCTCCGTAGGAGGAAGATGAGGCAATGTATTTTTGTAAAGATTTACAGCCCTGGAAGCCCTATTGGGGCTGCTATGAGTTGGAATTGACTGGATGGCAGTGGGTTTGTTTTTTATTTTTATTTTTCAATACTTTATATGATTGAAAAATCTCAACATTTATAGTTTGATTGAAGCTCATTCAGGTCAATTCAAACCAGAGCATATTGACTGAGAATCTTCTGTGGTTAGATGTTTGTAAAGGCAAGGATGTGGAAAGAGCTGGGCTTTGCACCTGCAGTGTTTGGCTTGAAGTCAGTATCTGTCACGCATTGCCTTCCTGGCTTTAGCTGTTTTTTGTTTGCTCAATGGTGCTGCCACTCACTTCTCGGGGTCTTCCTGAGGATTCAAAAACCCACTGCCATCGAGTCAATTCCAACTCATGGTGACCCTATAGAACAGAGTAGACCTGTTCCATGGGGTTTCCCAGCCTGTAAATCTTTATGGAAGCAGACTGACTCATCTTTCTTTCAAGGAGTGGCTAATTGGTTCAAACTGCTGACCTTTTGGTTAGCTGCCAAATATATTAACCACTGTGCTACCAGAGCTCCTTTCCTGATGATTAGGTGAGGATTACAGGATGTTATGCAGTCTCTGAGTCGTGCAAATGGTTAAGCACTTGCCTACTAACTGAAAATTCCAAAAAAAAAAAAGAAAAGAAAACCCCACCAAACTCACTGCTGTAAAGTTGGATCTGACTCATAGCGACCCCTCCTTGGGTTTTCCTTGGTATCACTAAAGAATTAGATTGCACAACCTTCCTTCTGAGGAGTGGCTGGTGGGTTTGAACCGCCAGCCTTCTGGTTAGCAGTCAAATCCCTTAGCACTACGCCACCAGAGCAGTTCAAATTCACCCAGGGGTGCCTCAGAAGAAAGGGCTGCCACTGAAAATCCTGTGGAGCACAGTTGTACTGTGACACACGCATGGGGGTCACCAGCGGTGAGCGTTGACTTGAAAACTACGTAGTGGCTAAGGCATTTGACTGCTAACCAGAAGGCTGGCAGTTCAAACCCACTAGCCACTTCTCCAAAGGAAGACTGGGCAATCTACTTTCGTAGTGATACCTCCTCGGAAACCCAAGGAGGGGTTGCTATGAGTTGGATCTGACTCGACAGCAGTGAGTGAGTATTAAAACAGGAAGATACACAGACCATGGCACATAGTGGAATGCAGCTGTGGTAGTTAAGGTTGTGTGTCAACTTGGCTGGGTTGTGATTTTGAGTGGTTTTGCAGTTGGATATAATTATTCCCCATGATGAGACTGGACTGTGGTGCCATCACCTCCATGGTGGAATCTGCTGTGAGCAGTTAATCAGTTGAAGAGGGGGTTGCCTTTGGGGTATGGCCTGCTTCCAGTACATATGGAAAGGATCCTGCATTTGGCTCATCATCGTCTCCAGATCCTGGACTTGCTCTGTTGCCTGCCAATCTTGGGATTGTTGGCTTTGCAGCCTGTGAGCCAATAATTGGCCATTTTGCCTGCCAATCTTGAGTTTGTCAGCCCCTGCAGCTGCATGAAATCAGGGAGCCCTCCAGCTTACTTCACCGGGTCTGGAAGGCAGAGCTGAAGCCCAAGGCCAAGGGGCCTCCACCCAGCCCTAAAGCCTGCACTCTGAACTCAGACTTCTAGCCAAGTCTTCTCCTAGAGCCAGCACTCTGATTTGGACGTCTAGTCTCCTAAACTATAAGGGAATAAATTTCTGTTTGTTAAAGCCATCTACTTGTGGTATTTCTGTTATAGCAGCACTAGAGAACTAAGACAGCAGCATATCATGGCTCCCTTCCTTTCCTCTCTAGCATATTCTTGTGTGAAGAAAATGGGTGGTAGGCTGAGTTACTTTGCTTGGGCATCCATTTAGCTCCATCTTTAAGTGACAAATGTAGGTGGGCTGGGTCATCCAGGGACAGGGACTAGAATGCTGAACTGGGGGGCAGAACTCTGGACTTCTAGGTGCACATGGCAGATTCTGGGCTATTCACTTCTATTTTCTGGGCCACAATTCCTTCTGCAGTACAGAGTGGGGGATGGAAGATAGGGGTACTGGATTTCAACTCTTCTAGTGTTGGGTTGTTCTCTATATAATCATAGTTTACTAATTAATTACGGGCTCAGTCTCCAGAAACTTCTCTAAAGATATCTTGAACTTATGTTATTTTCAATTTATATTAGTTTCCTCTTGAGATAGCAAGTTTCATTAAGTGTATTACTTTTACGTATGTCAAACTTCTTTTGATTCATCCTAGTTTACCTCTTTTAATCTTCTAATTTTAGTATATTTAGGATTTGCTCAATATTCACTTATTTATTTAACAAACATCTAAACATGTCTACACTCACCATATTGAGACATGTATGATTTTAGGAAAAAGAATGTCAATAGCATACCTACTATGTGCCTGATATGCTAAGTGCTTTCACATTTGTGAATCTTATATCTTTGCAGCAATCCTGGGAGGGAATATCATATCCCCATTTTGCATTTGGACAACCTAAGTCTCAGAGAGCTTAAGTGACTTGCCTAGCACCACACAGAGAATACAAGCTTGGTGCTTGTACTAAGGTTTGCAGGTCCCTAGATGGCACAGTTTGTACTCATCTACTAACTGAAATGTTGGTGGTTTGAACTCACCCAGTGGCCCTGCTGAAGTAAGGCCTGGTGATTTATTTCCATAAAGATTACAGCCAAGGATACCCAATGAAGTAGTTCTACTCTGTAGCACATTGGGTCGCTGTGGTAGTTAAGGTTATATGTCAACTTGTCTGGGCCTAGTTTTGAGTGGTTGGGCAACTGGATGTAGTTATTCCCCATGATGAGATTGGTAATCAACTCCATGGTGGAATCTACTGGAGCAGCTGAGTAGCTGCCTTAGGGCTGCTGTCTGATTCCAGTATATAAAGAGAAGTTTTGAGAAAGGTCTCAACAGCTTTTTGGCACACTTGGACCCTGCATGTAGCTGAGTCTTCATTCAACAGCCTGCCATGATTGTCTGCTGGTCTTGGGACTGTTTCTGGACTTGAACTAATGGCCTGCTATGTTGTTTGGCAATCTTGACACTGTATCATTTTACTTGTCCACCTTGGGCTTGTTAGCCTCAGCAGCCAGCAGCTGCCTGAGCGAAGAGACACCTCCAGCACCACAGGGCCAGGAACAAGAGGCAGAACTGAAGCCCAAGGTGGAGCGGTCTTCACCCAGCCCCTAGAGCTTGGCACTTTGAACTCAGACATCTTTCCTCCTAACTGTAAGAGAATAAATCCACCTCTGTTAAAACAACCCATTTGCAGTATTTTCTGTTAGAGCAGCACTGGAGGTAACCAAAACAGTTACCATGCATCAGAATCAGCTCCCCAGCAATGGGTTTGGTTTCTTTTGTTTTGGTAAGATTTGAAGCCTTATCTCTTTCAGTAATATAATGGTGTTTTTTTTTTTTTTTT
>NW_006921649.1:10089706-10090690 GCF_000298275.1 Orycteropus afer afer | reverse complement strand
TTGTTTGTCTTTTTGTTATTGAGGTGTTGGAGTGTTCTATAAATTCTAGAGATAAGTCCCTTGTCAGATATGTTATTACCAAATATTTTTTCAAGATTGGGAAGACTTCTGACACAGAATGCTTCCTCCTGATTGAGGGGAAGTGCTGGCTGTCCTCTTGCTGTCTTACGAGTGGAGAAGTCTTAAAGATAGAACTGGGAACCACTCAGAGTAAGGGACAGGCTTGTTCTCATGAGGGATGAGAGGCCTGAGAAACCCCTCCCATTACCCTGAAAAGAGGTATGTTCTGGGACCATCAGGTTTCTGTGTGCCATTGAGTCGATTCCAACTCATAGTGTCCCCGTGTGACAGAGTAGAATTGTCCCATAAGTTTTCTTAGGCTGTAATCTTTATGGGAACAGATCACCAGGTCTTTTCTCCCATGGAGCCGCTGGTGGATTTGAACCACTGGCCTTTTGATTAGCAGCTGAGCACTTAAACACCGAGCTACCAGGACTCCTAAGTGACCATAATTAACCTTGACAATGTAACAATGATGACATAATTAACAAATTTCATAGGTAGAGGGAAAGGTGGGAGAAGGAAAAGGAAGCAAAAAATGCTTTTTTGATTTTTCAGAGAAGGAGGGCAATAGATACTGCCTAAAGCCAATATTTAGGTGAGCAAGGATTAAGTGTGTTCTTTCATGTATAACTATACTTCTGGTATTGGCCATTTTGAATTGGAGGAAATGATTTACGATCTGAGAATGAGGAATTGAAGAAGGATGGCATCACATTCATCATCAAGAACATTTCAAGATCTATCCTGAAGTACAATGCTGCCAGTGATAGGATAATATCCATATGCCTACAAGGAAGACCAGTTAATACAAATATTATTCAAATTTACACACAGCTACTAAAGCTCTGGTAGCGTAGTGCCTAAGGCACTTGACTGCTAACCAGAAGGCTGGCGGTTCAAACCCACCAGCCACTCCTGGGA
>NW_006921649.1:10080185-10089606 GCF_000298275.1 Orycteropus afer afer | reverse complement strand
TTTTTTTTTTAACATGATATTGCTGTAGTACCTAAGGCACTTGACTGCTAACTAGAAGGCTGGTGGTTCAAAGCCACCAGCCACTCCTCGGACGGAAGGTTGGGCAATCTACTTCTGTAGTGATACTGCCTTGGAAACCCAAGGAGGGGCGCTATGAGTCGGGTCCAACTTGATGGCAATAATGTTGAAACAACAATGTTGAAATGTTGTTCTCAGTCCCTTTCTGCCTTCCTTCTTTTTACACTTCACAGAGATGGATGTTACATTCCTTGAGCTGCCTGACATTGATTCTTTGCTTCTCCCATGAAAGCCTCGAGGCTTTTTTTTTCTCAATTTTTTTTAAGCCTCGTTTCCTTGTCTGAAAAGACTTGGAACAGGCATAGAGTGGAGATCCCTGAGCTTGGTCCTCCAGGGACCCCATTTAATAGTCAGCTTCCTTTCTGTTGCACTTGGCTATGGTAGAATTCTTGTAATAAAGGTGCCATGACTGCTGCAGCTTGATGGGGACCTTGTTGAGCAGCAGCCCATGCATTTAATGCCAAGCATGTTTAATAGCATCTGGCCAATGAGTGCATTGGATGGTTGGGGATCTTTACTGAGGTGGTTCTTGGGGGAAATCGAGGGCATGTATATCAAGCAATTTTTGAATTATATCTCTATTAGCATCAGTGAATGTCTCCCTGGGGAAGCCAGGAAAACTCTTATTAGTTGAGCAGTTTAAAACAGGATTGGAGGAAGCAGTGCGTGAGTATCCTGTAGGGAACAATAATTATAAACAGCATTTCCATGTAAACAGGTCTTAATGTATTTTATATATTGAGTTCCTGAGAGTGAGAATCTCGGGTGGTGTTTCATCGCCCCCTCCAGGACTTCGCCCCTGCACATGGGTGCTTGGGAGAGCTGCTGGGAACTGAGGCTCTATGGGCCCAGCTGGCTCCCTGGGCATCAGAACTACTATAGCATGGCATTGCTGAGCCTGTCTGGTTGCCCTCCCTGGGGGCCTGTGAGCAACATGATGACAGTGGCACTGTAGTGTGATCTGGAGGAAGAATCTTGTGGCTTTGAGCAAGTTACTTCCTCTTCCTCTCTAAGTACCCTTGTGGAGTATTTACAAGTGTTAGGCACTGAGTCAAATACTCTCACATGATATATTTAAATTAATCCAGCATCCTGCAAGGTAGGTTATATTACCCCATTTTCCAGATGAAGAAACTAAGTCTCTTGGGAGTTAAGTACCTTGCCCAAGTCATTAGTAGCTGGGATTTAGTCTCAGGTACCTGACTACAATTTCAGGTCATCCACTGGATGATCTTTAAGGGTTTATCCAACTAAAATGTTTATGAAACCTATCTTCTAGCTACTAGAAGAGTGGAGACTTCATCTTGGGTTTTGCAACACAGCCTCAACATTAGACTCTAGCAGCCATGGAAATAGATATCGCCCTCCTTAGTTCTATTTGTGCGTGTGTGTGTGTGTGTGTGTGTGTGTCTGCTCCTGGCTCCAGTATCCAGTATGCTGGCCATAAGGCATCCTAACTGGTGGTCATCATAGTGATGATGTCATAGAAAAATACATGATCTTGGCTCAGCCACTTCCTTCCTGTCCATGTTGAATGCCAAGTTAGTCATGGGGTTTCTTACATTGGTGAAAGTAGATCATTAGATCATGAAAACTTCAAGTTTGGACAGACCTTAGAAATCATCTCATGGTTTTCAAACTTCTCATAGCCAAGGAATTCTTTAATCAAAGGGCATTTCACATGGAGGCTGTGGTAGTTAAAGTTGTGTGTCAAACTTGGCTGGGCCTTGGTTTTGAGTGGCTGGGCAGCTGGATGTAGTTATTGTCCATGATGAGATTGTAATCACCTTAACGGTGGAATCTGCTGTGAGCAGCTAGGGAGTTGCCTCTGTGGTATGGCCTGGTTCCAGTACATAAGGAGAAGCTTTGGGAAAGGGTTCTAGCTTTTTGGCACATCTGGGTCCTGCATTTGGCTGACTCTTCATATCAGTGGCCTACTGTGTTGCCTGCTGATCTTGGGATTCTTCCTGGACTTGAACTAGTGGCCTGCTGTGTTGTCTGCTAATCTAGGGACTATGCTATTTGGCTTGTCAGTCTTGGGTTCATCAGCCTCAACAGCCAGCATAGGCGTGAGTCAGAAAAAGCTTCCAGCTCTAGTGGGCCTGGAACAGGAGGCAGAGCTGAAACCCAAGGTTGAGGGACCTTCACCCAGTCCTTAAGGGCAGCACACTGAATAAACTTCTACCATCCCAAAGTGTAAGACAATAAATTCCTGTTTGTTAAAGCCATCCACTTGTGGTATTTCTGACAGAGTAGTACTAAACCAAGACAAAGGCTAATTATGTAAAATAGACGAAAACAAGAGATGCTTGGGTTAAAGTGGGAGACTAAGTGAACCTTAGTGTTGCAAATGGTTAACACACTGAGCTGCTACTGAAATGTTGGAGGTTTGAGTTCACCTAGAGACACATTGAAAGAGCTCTGGTGGCATAGTGCCTAAGGCATTTGACTGCTAACCAGAAGGTTGGTGGTTCAAACCCACCAGCCACTTCTTGGAAGAAAAGTTGGACAATCTACTTCTGTAGTGATACCGCCTCAGAAACCCAAGGAGGGGTCTCTATGAGTAGGACCCAACTCAACGGCAGTGAGTTTGGGTGGGTTTTTTTTTTTTTTTTTTGGTTTTTGAGAAAGGTCTCTAGCTTTTTGGTACATTTAGCTCCTGCATTTGGCTGGGTCTTTATCTCTAGTTCCTGGACTTGAGCCAGTGGCCTGTCATGTTGTCTGCCAGTCTTGGGATTGTGCCATTTTATCTGCTGACCTTGGGTTTGTCAGCCTCAGCAGCCAGCAGCTGCATGAGTTAGAAGAAGCTTCCAGCTCCAGTGGGCCTGGAACAAGAGGCAGAGCTAAAGCCCAAGGTCAAAGGGCCTTCACCCAGGCCCTAGAGCTGGCACTCTGAATTCAGACATCTAGCCGTCTAAACTGTAAGAGAATAAATTCCTGTTTGTTAAAGCCACCCACTAGTGGTATGTCTGTTTAGCAGCACTAGAGGGTTTTGAATTTTACTTTATGTAGAATAGTAAGCCATTGAAATGTTTACTGTGACCTGATTTTGATGGACATTTTAAAAAGATTATTCTGGACAAGAATGGAATCAAGGAGGCCAGCAAGCAGGCTATTATGGGAGCCTGGCACACATAATAATGTATCCCATCCCCATCTTTGGCATCCTGAGGGCACACCACACCTGCCACACCCACAAATGTCTTTTTCTGACATGCTTTTTTTTTTTTTTTTGTTACTATCTCAATGCACCACTAAATTCACACACTTCTTTCTACTTGTAATGCATTTTTCCCTCTTCTTTGCCTCTAGGTTCCTATTTTTCCTTTAGAAGTAATCTCAAAAGATTCCTCCTTTGGAAACCTTTCCTGATTCCTTCAAGACAGATAGTCCTGGTTTCCTCTGTTGCATAGCTTTCTGCACATATCTCTGTTATGTGGCTCTGCCATTTTCTAGCTGCATAACTTGGACAAGTTATTTGACCTCTCCACACCTCAGTTTCTGTATCTGTTAAATGGGGAAAATAGTACCTTCCTCATAGCATTGTTATGACAGATAGCTGTGATAATGCAAAGAGTGTTTTATGTACATTGCACAGAGTTATTACTACTACTACTATATATTGTATTACAAACATAAGGCTGTCTTTCTGAGTGCATTGTGAATGCCCTTTAAGAATGAGGACACGTATTACTCACCTTTGCATCTGTAGCATCGAATGGAGTCCATTGATGGAAAAATGAATGAGTGAGTGAAAAAATGGATGAATGAATACTTCCTCTAAATTCCCATATGCCCACAGATCTTTTGACTATTCTATGCTAATCCTCCTGGAGGAAAAGTTCACTTCCTCTAATTTTCAGAGACATTGAACTTTGACTCATATCATGTATTTCTTTGAGCTCACAACTTCATAGAGGGAATGGATGTGGTCTTACCTTTATGTGTACAGCTGATACATGAAACACATAGTTTCTTCTGTCTCTGGTCAGATGGAACTAACCTTTGATGATCTACTACTGGTCAGCATTGTGGCCTGGCCAGCACTGGGTCAAAGGGGTAGACCTTGGAACCTCTGGCAAAGGCATCGTGAGAGGTATAGTTGAGTCCAGCATTATAGGTGGGAGGGAACTTTTCTTTGGGACTTCTGGAACCCTGACTCATTGACCTCAGGCCAACCCTGATTCAGGTTAGGGGATAGGCCCAGACACAACCAAATGAGCACTTCCAGCATACTCTGTCTTAGAAAGTGCATACTGCTTCATGATTTGAGCAAAAATGTTGGTTATTTCCTTCTGCAGAGCTCTGCTGACTTCAGACAACACTCTGGGGAGGAGTTCGGACTGGCAACAACATCATCATCAGTTTCTATTTACTGTTAATTTACTCTGCCACGCACTCTGCTAAGCACTTTACCAATAAAATTTTATTTAACTTTTAAATAACCCTATGAGATAGGTACGATTGATAACCAAACTTTTTAATAGCCAAAGAGATCAAGGATGGGAGAGGTGAACTGACTTGTTTAGATTCATAGCAATAAATGTAACCAGAAATCAAACTTGTTGTTATTGTCTTGTGCTTTTGAGTTAATTCTAACTGATGTTAGATCTGTCCAATTTCTAAACATTTTCATCATATTGAACAGTGTGGCAGAGTGAAAAGAGCCCTGGCTTTAGAATTTGACAAACTTGGATTTGAAAGCTATTATTCTGTCATATATTAAATGGGTAACTTTAGGCAAATTTCCTAACTCTTTAACAATTTGTCATCAGCACAGTGGGAGTAATAATACCTACTTTAAGAATTATTGTGAGATGGTGGAGATAATAAATGGGAAAGTCCGGGGCATCCAATGAACATGCTTCCTATTCTCTCTTTCCCTTCCATCTATTTTCCTTCCTCTCTTCCTCCTTCCCTCCCTCCTACCATCCCTCCCCTCTTTCATTCTTTCCTCCCTGCCTCCCTCCTTCCCTTCCTCCCCTCCCTTCCTTTCACTCTTTCTTCCATTCTTCTGTATACTCTTCTTTTCTCCCTTCTCCCTGGTTCTTGTATCTCCTCCTACTTCCATATGAACTGGTCAGTCACAGATGAGCCAGGTGATGGTTATGTATGAACATAGTTCAGGGGGTTTCCATAGAATCAGGCCATTTTGCAGTAAACTATGCAGTGTGGACATAACTCTATATATTCTCAGGAATCAGATCTTTTTATTTCCATGGAAAACCCTTAGTACCTCTCCACAGGCCACATTTGAGGCCAGGTATATCATAATGATTTTGAGACTTCACCCACTGCTGGGTTGAAGCCTCCAAAAGGCCACTCTTAGGATGTAGTTATGTATTATATGGGAGGGGTGACATGTCGTGGTCCAGTCTTGGAGAATCTTAGTTGTGAACTCAGGTCAGAACTGACTGGGTTCCCTCCTCCCTTCTTCCTGGGTCAGTTTGGTTTTGCCTCTGCTTGATGATTAGGAAGCCTGGCTAGGCAGGCTGCCAAGCTGCAGTGAGAAAAAAAACCCTAACTTTGCCTTACAGCATTCTGAAAATTTGGTTATTGAACAAAGCCAGTCAATGGAATGGTGATTGACATATTTGCAATTAAACAACAGAAAGACCCTGTCATAAATACCAATAACTCAACCCCAGCCCAATCCTGCATTCTGTGTAAACCACAAAAACAAATCCCTTGCCACTGAGTTGATTCTGACACATAGTGACCCAGTAGGGTTTCTAAGGCTGTAAATCTTTATGGAAGCAGACTGCTTCATCTTTCTCCCATGGAACAGCTGGAGGGTTTGAACCAATGACTGTCTGGTTAGTAACTGAATGCCTTCAGCACAGTGCTACTATAAATCTCAGCCTTGCCCTTAGGTGGGACCCAGTTTTGGTTAAATCAATCTCTAATATACTTCTCACAATACAGCCTGTACTCTGGACCTCAGCTGCTTAGGTTTGCATCCCAGCTCTGTGACTTATTAAATGTGTAGCCATAGGTAAGTGGATTAACTTCTCTATGCCTTACCTGTATAATGGGGAAATGATGGCACCTACCTCATAGAGTTGTCATGAGGACTAAATGAAATAATGTATATATAGACTGTATACAAATCCGCCAGCCACTCCATGGATGGAAGACTGGGCAACTACTTCCATAATGATTTACCACCTTGGAAACCCAAAGGGAGTCGCTATGATTTGGAACTGACTCAATGGCAGTGAGTTTTTGGTTCTTATGAAGAACTTTGCTTGGTGCATTCTAAGAGTTTAATAAATATACCTATTATTATAATACATTTATATTTCTTTCACAAAGCCTAGAAAACACTTTCATCATATTGAGCATTGGTATTTTGTGTGTCCCTTTGATTTGGCCACCTGTTCTTTTTACCTTCAGTTGGATAGGTCAGAGTCTTTTTTTCTTTTAACTGTTTATTGTGATCTGGGTGAAATTTTACAAAGCAGATTCATTTTACAGTCAACAGTTCATACGTATTTTGTGACACTGATTACAATTCCTACAATATAACAGCTCTCCTCCCACTTCCTCCCTGTGGTCACCCTTTCCCTGTGTCCTTCTTGCCTATGCATTCCTGCCTCCCTAGCTTTCTCCCTGTACAAATGCTTCCCTTCTGATCTCCCATGGTTACTTATTCTAATGAGTACATCTCCCTGATGTAGTTGTTCAGCTCATAGGCCTGTCTAGTATTTGGCTGAAAGTTAGTCATGGGAATGAACGAACTTAGAGTCTTTTATTTTGAGATTCTTCATTCAGACTTAGAGATAACATTTAATGAATGATCACCTTATACCAGGTACATGCATCTATACATTTCATTGTCATGACAACTGTGTGAGGTAGTTACAATTTACATATTTTTACAGATATAAAGAGTGAGTTTTAGAAAGGTGAAGTCCATTTGCTAAGATAACTGTGTGAAAGATAGGGTTGGGATCAAACTCTGCCTCCTGGTTCCGAGGCCAGTGCATTTTATAGTATGTTACATACCAACTCCTTCCTTAAAGAATGGCCTCAGAAGGCTCAGCTTAGCATGGCTCCCTGAGGTGACAAGGTCACTTCAACTATTGCCTTCTCTTTAATAAGCAAAACATCAAAGCAACTAAGAATCTAAAGCCAGTGTTGGTATTGTAATTTAAAAATAATGAAGATTTTAGTCCAGCTCATCACACACAAATTCACTGACAAAATGAGTGCCTATGTTTCAGAGTGCAGAAGGAATGGGACATAGGACTGGTAAATGTTGATGGAGGTAGGTTAAAATCAGGGAACTCAGGAAGAGAATGAGAAGATCAGCTTAAGTAGAGCATCACAGTAGAAGCCTTGAATCCCAGGAGAGGTTTGTGGCTGTGGGGTTGGGTAGAGAGAAAAGAAAGATGCTGAAAGAGAATGTGGAGACAGAGAAGAGGAACATGGAGACAGCCTTTTCTTTGTAATCTTTGAAAGCTGCCTTGACGAAAACGAAAGGAATAACATTGCAGTGCTTACTCATTTCAAGGATGTTGGATATATGTGTATGTATATGGAGTAATGTGTTGAATATACTAAACAAATGACACAGCGTGCGACATTGAACTTGTTATTCCAGAAAACTTCAAATGCCCAGCCCCAGAGATGACTGAGAGAGTAACTAGATAGGCAATTCTTTATAACCAGCCTTGTGGACACTGGAGACATGAGCTGAACTCAGCCCAAAGGCTGGCTTTGTCTGGTGAAGATGGTGCTCTGACCACAATCATGTGCAATGTGGGCTGCTATGACTTTCCTAGGCAGTGCAATGTCTCTGGAGATAAAAGGACAAAGAACAATTGGTAGACTGTAAATTAGCTAAGCTGATTCCTAAAAGCTAATGGTTATAAGAAGTGACTTACTTGGCAACTAAGTGAACCACAGAGAATCAAGTGCTTGCTTCAAAACTGATTCAGTACATCCTCTCATCATTATACCCCTCTGTCCCTTCTTCTTCTTTTTTTTTTTTCCCTCTCTCTCTCACTCCCACCTCTAACTCTTTCCTCTTTGCTACTTACCCCTGGAAGGTCAAAACAATTAATGTGCTTGGCTGCTAATAAAAAATTTGGAGGTCTGAGGCCACCCAGAGGTGCCTCAAAGGAAAGACTGGGCAATCTACTTCCAAAAAGTCAGTCACTGAGAACTCCATGGAGCATAGTTCTACTCTGACACACGTGAGATCTTCATGAGCTGGGGTTGATTCGATAGCAACTGGGCTGCTAGCTGTGTCTTTCTTTCTTCTCTCTCTCTGTCTCTCACCTTCTGACCTTCTTCCTCCTCTTCTCCTTTGTTTCCAGTCTCTTCTGTAGTTGAAAATCATGACCTTTCATAGCATGTTTATATTATTCCTTTAATATATTTTATATTAACTTTCTTAATTTAAAAATCAGGTAGTGATTCTTTGATGTCAGTATGCAGGAATTAGCATCTATCTATCTATCTATCTATCATTATATATATATATAATATATATAATTGGCATCAGTTTCTGAACACTGGCATCATAATAGTACTTAACCCTGGGGGGCAGGGACAGTGGGGTTGGGAAGTGGGGGTGGTCAGTGAGCACCTTCATTTTATCTGTTTTGTAAGGGATTATTTATAAAATGAGAATTTACTCATGCATTACTGGCATAATTAAATTAAAATAAAAAGGGAAAGTGTTTTATAAAAAGCAGGTGAATTGAACATTCTGTTTCTCTTTTTCTGGATACTTTCAAATCAGCTAAATGCAATTGCTTTTATTTATATATGATCCTCACTTTTTCTCAGAATCAAAGATCTTTGATAGGAAAGGAAATTTTAAAAAGTTTATCATGCTTGCTACAATAGGCTGGGAGTCCCTGGGTGGTGCAAAAGGTTAGCATGCTCAGCTACTAACTAAAAAGTTGGAGGTTCAAGTCCACCTAGAGGTGCCTTGGAAGAAAGCTCTAGTCATTTACTTCCCAAAAAATCAGCCATTAAAAACCCTAGGGAGCACACAGTTCTACTCTGATATACATAGGGACACTATAAGTCAGATTTGACTTGGGGGCAACTGGCTTGATTTTATTATAGGCTGCAAAATACTAGCTAATGTAGTACTCCACTCTAGTAGTTCTTTTTTTGCTGGATCTTAGAAGACTGTATCAACTGCTGATGGGCTTGAGGAGTAGCTAGCAGAGTGGGCCTTGTGTCAGTCTCATTCTGTCAGTCAGGGTGGAGGTCTTCAGCTAGGGCTGGGGATGAATGAAGGGTGATTGTCTGGGCCTTAGCAGCCTTGGGTCTCCCTTTGTGATAGGAAAGATTGGGAAGACTTCTTCTTTTTTTTTTTTTT
>NW_006921649.1:10053230-10077325 GCF_000298275.1 Orycteropus afer afer | reverse complement strand
CTGGCGGTTCAAACCCACCAGCCACTCCTGGGAAGGAAGATGGGGCAATCTACTTCCGTAGTGATACTGCCTCAGAAACCCAAGGAGGGGTCGCTACGAGTTGGGTCCGACTCGATGGCATGTAACAACAACAACAAAAAAAAACCCTAAAGCCAAAGATGAAGGAATTGAAGATTCTTACCAACTCCTACAGTGTGAAATTGATCAAACATGCAATCAAGATGCATTGATAATTACTGGTGATTGGAATGCAAAAGTTGGAAACAAAGAAGAAGCATTGGTAGCTGGAAAGTATGGCCTTAGTGATAGAAAGAATGCCAGTGATTATTTAATAGAATTTTGTAAGACCAATAATTTATTCATCACAGATACCTTTTTTTCAACAATATAAATGGTGACTATACTCAAATTGACTGTATCTGTGGAAAAAAGGTGGTGGAAAAGCTCAATATCATCAGTCAGAACACGGCCAGGAGTTGACTGTGGAAAAGACCATCAATTGCTCATATGTAAGTTCAAGCTGAGGTTAAAGAAAACTAAAACAAGTCCACAAGAGCCAAAATGTGATCTTGAGTATATCCCTCCTGAATTTAGAGACCATTTCAAGTATAAATTTGATGCATTGAACACCAATGACAGATGAGTTGTGAGTGAACATCATACATAAAAAAAGCAAAAGCTCAGGTCAAAACCTGAGGAAGTGAAGATGGTGTCATGCAGCTAAGACCCATGATCATTCCTTTGTCCATTTGAAAACAAGAACAACGAGATAAAGCAGACATAATAAAGATACTTGCATGATGAGCAGCTAAGGACAAGGTATAGTATTAGATCCAGTGAAGGCAAACAAAGTGAGTGGGCTAAACAACTGGGGAAAAAAGGCAGGCCTACCCAGCCAGCAGAGAGGAAACAAAAGACTTAGAGCAGGAGACAGGGTAGAAGAGAAGGAAAGAAAAGAGAGAGAGAGAGGAAAAAAAAAAAAAAAAAAACCACCTCAGAACCCACAGGCGCTAGGGACTCAGAATAGCCTCACCAGGATTTTTGCAAGGTGAGCTGGGACTTTGTGGGGGAGCAAAATCTTGCAGGCAAACGGACCAGGACCCCCATTGGCATGGGCTGCCATTGAGTCCAGAGTGGAGGGGGAGAATGGGAGAAGTGACCTCCGAGTTGCTGGAGCCCCAGAAAAGATGCAAGGCAGTGAGCTTTAGCTCATCTCCTGGAAAACTTTAATGGTCTGGACTGAATCTGCACACTGGGTTTCTGCAGCTTGTCGGTCCACCTAGAGAGAGGTAAAGCTTTCTTTCCCTCAGGTCTGCTTTCAGATTTGAATCTCTGGGTGCCATCCTCAGCAGTGGCCCCCAAAAGGAACCAAGCTGTCCTACCTGTGCTTGCATTGCTAACTGATTTTTCTCACCCCAAGGAGAAAACTTTTTTCAGCCTTTCTATTCTGGGGTGCCCTTCTGGTGTTTATTTTTTTATTCCTTCTCTCTTTTCCCTTTTCTCCCTGCCTTGTGCAATGGGCACTAGACAACTTCCACTATGCACTGTAGCTACTACAAATGATAGACAACACCTGTTCATCCTAACACCAAAGCCTCTTCACAATGAACAGAGACCTGCACCCACATTTCCATCAGTGACTGCACAAACACAGAGTGCTGGGGAGTGACACAATAAAGCCAAGTTAATAACTAAAGAAATACACCTGCTACACACTCCCAGACACAGTACAACACAAAAGCGGGTGAAAAAAAGCAATACACAGCTCACAATTAAAGACAACAACTTCAAAATGTCTGGGAAACAACAGACAACCTCAAATCAGACAAAAAATCAGGACAAGACAACAGAAACAAAAGTCCAGAGTAAAGAATTATGTGTCTTACGGGAAGAACAAGCAATAGAACCATATGAGAAAGCATTCTGTGTGTGTGTGTGTGTGTGTGTATCCCTCCAAGAGCTCAAGGAAACCATAAACAGAAATAGCAAGAAGACAGACAGTACCCTGGAAGAATTCAGGAAAATCATTCAAGAACAAAGTAACAAAATAAATACTCAAAGAACTCATAAAAAAACAGCAATTAGAAATACAGAAGATGAACACTAAAATTATGGAGATAAATAATGTGGTGGAAGGACAAAAGAGTAGACTAGAACTGTCTGAAGAATGCATTTCCCAGCTAGAAGACAAATCCCTTAACACCAGCCTGCATGAAGAAAAATTGGAACAAAGGTTTAAAAGAAATGAAGAGAACAACATATGCCTTATTGGAATACCAGAACAAGTTTGTTGTTGTTATTATGTGCCGTTGAGTTGGACCTGACTCATAGTGACCCCTCCTTGTGTTTCCAAGGTGGTATCACTATGGAAATAGATTGCCCAACCTTCCTTCTGAGGAGTGGCTGGTGGGTTTGAACCTCCAGCCTTCTGGTTAGCAGTCAAATGCCTTAGGCACCACACTACCAGAGAGGAGGCAAAAAACAAACAAACAAAAGAAAACAAAAAAACACTGAGAAAATTGTTGAAGACTTATTAACAGAAAAATTTCCCCATATCATGAAGGAAGAAAAGATATTTGTCCAAGAAGCTCAATGAACTCCATACAGGATAGATTCCAAGAGAAAGTCAACAAAACATATTGTAATTAAACTTTCCAAAACCAAAGATAAAGAAAGACTCTTGGGAGCAGCTCAGGAAAAACAAAATGTCACATAAAATGGATAACTTGTTGTTATTGTTATGTGCCATGGAGTCAGACCCGACTCATAGCAACCCCTCCTTGGGTTTCTGAGGCAGTATCACTATGGAAGTAAATTGCCCCATCTTCCTTCTGAGGAGTGGCTGGTGGGTTTGAACCAGCAGCCTTCTGGTTAGCAGTCAAGTGCCTTAGGCACTATGCTACTAAGCTCTGAATTCTCAGCAGAAGTCTTGCAAGCAAGAAGACAGTAGGATGGCATATATAAAAACTTGAAGGAAAAGAACTTCCAACCAAGAATTACTTATCCAGTCAAATTGTCCCTCAAATATGAGGGTGAAATCAAGACATTCTCAGACAAGCAGAAATTAAAGAAGTTTGACAAAACCAGACCAGCCCTACAAGAAATGCTAAAGGGAGTCCTTCCAATAGAGAACCCACAATAGAGAAAAACAAATTAAAATCAAGATACTTGACACCACTACCTAGAAACCAAAACAGAAAAAGTTTCTGAAGCTGATAAGAAATGTACATAGAGAAATAAAGGAGTCAATCTGCTGACAACACCAGTAACAAAGCGAATAGAGGGAATAAAAGTTTTAATCACAGAACTTCCAAGTGGAGAGGAAAACAGGACTATCTCTTTATAGAATAGACTGTTCCAAACTTAGGAAGATGAGAAATTACTTCAGGGTAACCACAAAGATAATTAACAATCCTTCCAAGCAAACTCAGAAAAAAGAAAAACATAAGGGCTTAGCAAGCACAAAACCAACAATAATGAAGAAACAAGAAAAAACACTTGATGACAAAAGGAACTCAGCACTGAAAAATAGTTGGAACAAGGAATGCAACAACAATGCAACAAAAAACACAATAGAATGACAGCGATAAATTCAAACATATCACTAATTATACTCAATATGAATGGACTAAATGAACCAGTCAAGAGAAAGAGGATGCAGATTAGATAAGAAAGGAAGACCCATTGATATACTGCCTACAAGAGACCTATCTTAGACACAAAGATAAAAAATAAATTAAAAATTAAAGGGTGGAAGAAAGCTAATGGAAACCACAAAAGAGCAGGAGTAGCAGTATTAATTTCCAATAAAATAGACTTCAAGGTGAAAAACAGCATAAGGGACAAAGAAGGACACTATATGATGCTGAAAGGACCAATAGACCAAGAGGACATTATCGTAATAAAAATCTATGCACCCAATGAAAAACCTCCAAAATACATAAAGCAAATATTAACTGAATTGAAAGGAAAAATAGACAACTCTACAATAGTAGTAGGAGATTTTAACACATCACTTTCAAGGAGAGACAGCAAAACAGGAAGAAAAAAAACTCAACAAAGATACAGAAGAACTCAACAACATAATCAACCAACTTGATCCCATAGATATTTACAGAGCACTCCACCCACCAAAAACACAGTACATATTCTTCTCCAGTGCACATGGATCATTCTCCAGAACAGACCATATGTTAGGACACAAAGCAAGACTCAATAAATTAAAAAACATCGAAATACTACAAAGCATCTTCTCAGATAATAATGCTATAAAATTAGAAACCACTAATAGGAAGAGCAAAGAAAAAAAAAAAAAACCAAATATGTGGAAACTGAATAATACACTGCTCAAAAACTATTGGGTAACAGGAGAAATAAAATGTGAAATAAAAAAATGCCTGGATATGCAGGGATGGTTCAACATTAGAAAAACAATCAATGTAATCCACCACATAAATAAAACAAAGGAGAAGAACCACATGATCATATCAATTGATGCAGAAAATGCATTTGATAATATCCAACACCCATTTCTGATCAAAACTCTCAGCAAAATAGGAATAGAAGGGACATTCCTCAACATAATAAAGGGCATTTATGCAAAACCAACAGCCAACATTACCCTCAATGGAGAGAGACTGAAACCATTCCTCTTGAGAACAGGAACTAGACAAGGATGCCCGCTATCACCACTTCTATTCAACATTGTTCTGGAAGTCCTAGCCAGGGCCATAAGGCAAGAAAGGGAAATCAAAGGCATCCAAATTGGTAAGGAAGAAGTCAAACTATCCCTATTTGCTGATGATATGATCCTATACTTAGAAAACCCAAGAGATTCAGTCAAAAACCTACTGGAACTAACTGAGAGATTTAGCAACATCGCATGATATAAGATCAACATCCAAAAATCAGTTGGAGTCCTCTACACCAGCAAAGAGATTGCTGAAAAAGAAATAAGGAAATCAATACCGTTCTCAATAGCTATGAAAAAAATAAAATACTTGGGAATAAATCTTACCAGAGACACAAAAGACCTCTACAAAGAAAACTATAAAAAGCTACTTCAAGAAACCATAAGAGACCTAAATAAATGGAAAAACATGGAAATGGACTCACTTACTTGACATGCTCTCAGCCTAACAATAGAAAGACCCACATACAGAACACCTACCCCAGGTCGATACACCCACCTACTCTAGGGAGATGCACCCCTTGGATCAAGCAGCCGTGAGACACCAGAGGAGTAGCATTCACATAGATAGAAGGCTGGACAGACAGGAATGGATGGATGAGAGGGGCATAGGGAGGGGGTGGTCACAGGGAGGAGAGGGGAGGAGAGTTTATTACAGTTGGGGACAGTAATCAGGGCCATGAGACCAGATGTGCATGAACTTTTGAAAGAAAAACAAGTTTGCTATATAAATTTGCACCCAAAGCACAATTTAAAAAAATAAAGGAAGAAAACAAAAGCTCATTAAAACAATGGGAAAGAAAAAAAAAAAAAAAGACAAAAATGGATATCAGAAGAGATTCTGAACCTTGTTCTAGAACATAGAGTAGTTAAAGTGAATGGAAGAAATGAAGCAAAAGAGCTGAACATAAGATTTCAAAGGGTAGCTCAAGAAGACAAAGTAAAGTACTATAATGAAGTGTGCAAAGACTTGTAGTTAGAAAACCAAAAGAGAAGAACACACAGCATTTCTCAAGCTGAAAGAATTGAAGAAAAAACTTCAAGTCCCAAGTTACAATGATGAAAGATTGTATGGGCAAAATAATCAGTGATGCAGGACACATCAAAAGAAGATAGAAGGCATATACAATGACTGAACGAAAAAGAATTGGTCAGTGTTCAACCATTTTGGGAAGTAGCATATGATCAAGAACTGATAGTCTCTAAGGAAGAAGTCCAAGCTGCACTGAAGGCACTACTGAAAAACAAGGCTCCAGACATTGACCGAATACCAGTTGAAATGTTTCAATGAGCAGATGAAGCCCAGGAGATGCTCACTCATCTATGTCAAGAAATTTGGAAGACAGTTACCTGGCCAACTGACTGGAAGAGGTCCTTATGTGCCCCTTCCAAAGTAAGGTGATCCAATAGAATGTGGAAACTATGGAACAATATCATTAATATCACATCTAAGTAAAATTCTGCTGAAGATAATTCAAAGGTGATTGCAGTAGTACAACAGTACATTGACAAGGAGCTGCCATAAATTTAAGCCAGGTTCAGGGGAGGATGTGGAATTGGGGATATCATTGCTGAAGTCAGATAGATCTTGGCTGAAAGAAGAGAATACTGAAGGATGTTTACCTGTGTTTTATTGCCTATGCAAAGGCATTTGACTATGTGGTTCATAACAAATCATGGATAACACTGAGAAGAATGGGAATTCCAGAACACTTAAATTATGCTCATGAGGAACCTATACACAGACCAAGATGTTGTCGTTAGAACAGAAGAAGGGGATACAGCATGGTTTAAAATCAGGAAAGCTATGCATCATACTTAATCAATCTGCATGCTGAGCAAATAATCCAAGAAGCTGGACTATATGAAGAACACAGCATCAGGATAAGAGGAAGACTCATTAACAACCTGCAATATGCAGATGACACAACTATGCTTGCTGGAAGTGAAGATGACTTGAAGCACTTACTGATGAAGATCAAAGACTACATCCTTAAGTATGGATTACACTGTAACATAAAGAAAAAAATCCTCACTACTGGACCAATCAGCAGGAACATGATAAATGGAGAAAAGATTGAAGTTGTCAAGGATTTTCTTTTTCTTGGATCCACAACCAATATCCATGCAGCAGTAAAGAAATGCAACAATGTATAGCCTTGGGCACATCTGCTGTAAAAGACCTCTTTAAAGTGTTAAAGGGCAAAGATATCACTTTGAGTACTAAGATGTGCCTGACCTAAGCCATGATATTTTCAATTGCCTCACATGCATTTGAAAGCTGAACAACGAATAATGAAGCCCAAAGAAGACTTGATGACTTTGAATTATGACATTGGCAAAAAATACTGAATATACATAGATTACCAGAAGAATGAAAAAAATCTGTCTTGGAAGAAGTACAGCTGCTCCTTAGAAATGCAGATGGCAAGACTTTGTCTCACATAATTTGGACAATTTACCAGGAGGGACAAGTGCCTGGAGAAGGACATCATAAAGCAGAGGTTTGGCAAAAAAGAGAAAGACACTCAATGAGATGGATTGACACAGTGGCTACAACGATGGGCTCAAGCATAGTAAGGATTATGAGGAAGGCACATGACTGGACAGTGTTTTGTTCTGTTGTATGTAAGGTTGGTATGAGTTGGAGCTCATTCAATGGAACCTAACAACAACAATAACATACCTACTGGGGTGTCCCTGGGTGGTGCAAATAATTAAGCACTGGACTACAAACCTAAAGATTGCTGGTTCAAATTCACCCAGAGGTATATCAGAAGTAAGGCTTAGCATTCTTCTTCTAATATGTCACAGCCTTGAAAACCCTATGGAACAGTTCTACTCTGTACACTCAGGATTGCCATAAGTTGTAATCAACTGAATAGCAAGCAACTACAACAGCAATACTCACTGGAGAATTAACACCAACCAACCAAATCTAGAGGTCAAAAGAGGAAAAAGAGATGGTTTGGTGCTAAGGTTGTAGAGGGGTAGTTCATGTGTTTTACTGTGCTTATTCACTGGTGGGATAAGAAGCAGTTTCTATAAGGTGGGTAGATAAGACTTGGGTTTTTTCAGTAGAGACTGAACTACTTCTATTCCTCTCTTTCACTTCTAAGTTACTGATGGTCCCAGGAGGACCTAACACTGCATAGTAAATTTTCCCTCTTGGTGTTTTGAGCTGGTGCTGGCAACAGATCAGGGCTTCTACTTCTCCCACTTTTTGGAATTGTTGACAGAAGATGACTGATTTCCCTCCATTCCAAATTAATAGCTCTATGCATGTCTGAACTTTTAAATGCATGCTATTTATTTTAAATCATACAGTAACTAAAGAAGACACATTTCAGAAAACCTATGTATTAGTTTCCAATGGCTGCCATAAGAAATTACTGTGAAGTTGGTAGATTAAAAAAGTATATTCCCTCACAGGGCAGAAGTTCACCACCAGTTGCACCAGAATCACAGGGTGGGCAGCTTTATGTTCCCTCTGGAGGTTCTTGGGGGAGAATCTATTCCTTTCCTCTCCCAGCTTCTGATGACTGCTGGCATTCCTTTGCTAGTGGCTGCATCACTCTGATTTCTGCCTCAGTCTTCACATCTCCTTCTCCTCATCTGCCTGTGTCTAATCTCCTCTGCCTCTCTCTTATGAGGACACTTGCTATAGCGTTTAGTGTCATCCAAATAAAACAGGATTATACACTCATCTCAAAATCTTTAATGTACTCATATCTGCAAAGACTCCTTTTCCTTATAAGGTGACATTTACAGGTTCCAAGGATTAGGACTTGACATCTTTGGACGCCTATGACATCTTTGGAGGATGACATCTTTTGGATATTACTCAGTCTACTCCAACCAAACCATATAGATTATGAGTACTTTCCCAAAGGAATAATACAAATATCTGATAAGCAGAAGTAGTGATAGTTCCAATGATCCAGTAACAGTTTAACTGCAAGTTTGGCTGTGTTTGGACAATGGAAAAAAGCTCTGGAGTAAGATTCTGCAGAGTTGGAATTGTGTCCTGAACACGTTACATCCTAGCCATGTTATCCTGGAGTAAAAACTTCAGGGTCTCAGTGTCGTCATCCCCCCCTCCCCCACCCCAACACACACACACACACACACACACACACACCATATATATATATATACCATGGACTTCTAAAAGAACAAAAAAATCTATCCTGGACGAAGTGCAGCTAGAATGCTCCTTGGAAGCGAGAACGGCCAAATTTCATCTCACCTACTTTGATCATGTTGTCAGAAGGAACCATTCCCTGGAGAAGGATATCATGCTTGGTAAAGTGGAAGGTCAATGAAAAAGGGGAAGGCCCTCAATGAGATGGATTTACACAGTGGCTGCAGTGATGGTGTGATAGTTAAATTTGTATGTCAGCTTGGCTGGGCCTGGTTGAGTGGCTGGGCAGCTGGTGGTACTTATTCCCTATGATGAGACTGGTAATCAACTCCATGGTGGGATCTACCACAAGCAGCTGAGTAGCTGCCTTTGGGTATGTGGTCTGCTTCCTGTATATAAGGAGAAGCCTTGGGAATGGTTTCTAGCATATGGCACACTTGGACCCTGCAGGTAGCTGTGTCATTGTTCAGCAGGCTGCCATACTCTGACGACCTTGGGACTTACAATGGGCTTGAGTTAATGGCCTGTTGTGTGGTTTGGTAACATCAGGACTGTGCCTTTTTAATCTGTCAACCTTGGTCTTGTCAGTCTCAGCAGCTAGCAGCTGAGTGAAGAAAAGCCTCTAGCTCCAGTGGGCTGGGAGCAGGAGGCAGAGCTGAACCCCAAGGTTGAGGGGCTTTCACCCAGTCCCTAAAGCCTGGCACTTTGAACTTGTATTTAAAGCCTCAAACTGTGAGAGAATAAACTCCTGTTTGTTAAGACAAACAAAATCCCATTTGTGGTTTATTCTTGTTAGAGTGGCAATAGGTAACCAGAACAGATGGGCTTAGGTATATAGCAAGGATCGTGGGGCTGGCACAGGACCAGGCAGTGTTGCATTCTGTTATACATAAGGTTGCTATAAGTCAGAGCTGACTTGATGGCACCTAGAAACAACAACATAAAATGAGGTCAATACTAATGAGACCTTTACATCTCGTAGGATTACTCTGCTGTCCAAGTCAAACTCTGTATGGGCAAGGGTTTCTTTCATTTTTTTCTTTTTTATTGTGATTTGGGTGAAAATTTACGGAGCAAATACACTTTCCATAAAGCAGTTCACATACACTTTGTCTCATGACATTGATCACAGTTTACCACAATGCAATATCTCCCCTCCTACTTCCTCCCAATAATTACCTCTTCACTGTGTCCATCTCTCCATGCACTCCTGCCCCCTGAGCTGTCTCCCTGTGCATAATCAGCCCTTCTTTCTCCCATGCTTGTTCTCTCCAAGGGGTGTGTCTACCTCAGGTAAATGTTCAACTCATATGCCTGTCTATTGTTTGGCTGGAAACCACAGGTGTGGGTTCAATTCCAGACCTGAAGGGCAGCTAGGGGCCATAGTCTCAGTGGTTCCACCAGGCTCTATTGGGCCAGCAAACCTGGTACCCACTTTTTTTTTCCCAAAATGATTTTGAGTTTTGTTCCACATTGTTCTCCTTCTCTATCCAGGATCTCCTACATCCCTTCTAAGTGGTTGACAGTAGTAGCCAGGCACCATCTAGTTCTTCTGGTCTCATAGTCATATAGGCTACAGATAAGATGGTGTACAAGTCACTAGGACTAATTGTTTCCATGAATTTTTGGCTTTCTTTATTCTTCTTGGCTCTGGACAAGGAGAGACCCATCATTGCATCTAGATGGCAGCCTGCAAGCTTTTAAGATCCCAGTCGCTACTTGCCACAGTAGAAGGTGGAACAATGTTTTGTGTAGTATGTTATGCCAATCGAGCTTGATGTCCTCTGCGACCATGGTCCTGAGCCCACAGGTTCAACTACTCAATCCCTCTGGGTAGCTGTGGCAAGGATTTCTTAAGCTGTAAATTGCCAGACAGGCACTAAGTCCATAAGAAATGGTTAAAGCTGCATATGTGGGTGTTGTTGTTATGTGCCGTTGAGTCAGACCCAACTCGTAGTGACCCCTCCTAGGGTTTCCAAGGTGGTATCACTATGGAAGTAGATTGCCCAACCTTCCTTCTGAGGAGGGGCTGGTGGGTTTGAACCGCCAGCCTTCTGGTTAGCAGTCAAGTGCCTTAGCCACTAGTTGGCTTAGTATGAACCATATTTCCACCCTTGCTGCATCAAGTTGATCCAGCAAGCCTCCAGAAAGCACTGTATGCTTCATGCAATTTAAAGTGCATAGGAAATGGATAATTTCTAAGGACCCGGTGAACGCATATAAATTCATAAGATTTATCCAAGAGTTTGTCAAGTTATTGCTGTTGTGATAGATTCTTTAGGGATGTGTCACTGCTCTTCTCAGAGTGACTGCATTGTATTGGTTTCAATGCAGTTAGTAGGAGGTGCCATTCTCTCCTTACCATGTAAATGGATGAAGTTTCCCGTATCAGATCCCATTAAAATGGACCCTATGGAGGAATCTTGTGCATAAAAGTCTGTGTGTGGTACAGACTTAATGACAGACCACAGATCCTCATCTGGAACTGGCTTAATTGGTGAGGCACTTGGTGTATAAGACAGAGGGTGAAAGTATAGAGGCAAATACTTCTACACTGCTATTTATTACTGGACAATTTATTTAACTTCTCTAAATTTCTCTTCTTCCTTATTAAAAAACAAAACAACAACAAAAAAGGAGCAATGATATCTATTATCATTATAATGTTATTTTAGGATTATATTAGTTCATATACATAAAAGTACCTAATACTATGCCTGGCACATTGTAGGTACTGATTTAATGTTAATCCCCTGCTTTTCCTTCACCTAGTGTTCCAGGAGAGAGTCTTAAATATATTTTCTCTTATTTCTTTAAGGAGCTCTGGTGGTGTAGTGAGTAAAGCATGTGACTGCCAACCAGAAGATTGGTGGTTCAAACCCACCAGCTGCTCCATGGGAGGAAGATGAGGCAATCTACTTTGGTAAAGATTTACAGCCTTGGAAACCCAATGGAGGGCCTTTTTGAGTCAGAATAGACTCAATGTCAGTGGGTTTTTTTTAAAAAAAACATTTGTTTGTAATTTTTACCTTAAATTCCCTCATGATTATTACTTTAGATGAATAATTGATATCCTCTCTGGTAATACAGGGTAATCTTAAGAAGTTAAAGCAGGGGAAGGGAGATAAATATCTCTGGATAAAGAAGAGAAAGACAGGGTACTAGCTCTACTTTCCCTAAGCCTTATAAGGAGGGGGGCAGTTCTTTTCATTAATGTGTAATCTCTGGGTAGCTTCTCTGAAGCTCTGAACACATGGTTTTGGGATCTGGTGGGGAACAGGGGTTTGTTCAATTGTTATGGAATGGAAAGCTGAGTTTGTAGTTTTAGAGGCGCTCTGGTGGCATAGTGCCTAAGGCATTTGACTGCTAACCAGAAGGCTAGAGGTTCAAACCCACCAGCCACTCCTCAGAAGGAAGATTGGGCAATCTACTTCTGTAGTGGTACCACCTTGGGAACCCAAGGAGGGGTCACTATGAGTTGGACTTGACGGCAAGGATATATATATATATATATATATATATATATATATATATATATAACCAAGCACCAGGAAGAGCTTCTGGGTGCACTCTGATTGTTAGATTTCAGGTGATTTTTGAGAAAGAAAAATTTTCTGAATGTGAAAATTTCCAGCTTTCAAAACATCAGGAGAGCAGAATCATAGAGTCCTAGAATAACAGATTGACCAAGTGCTAGCTAAAGCTGAAAATCTCTTCTATATAGGGTTAATGTATAGAACAGATAAAGTAGAGCTGGTTAGTTGAAACAGGGATGAGAGGTTCAGAGTCTAGCTTAGCATCCCCCCCAACCACAAGACTGAATCCAAGGAAACCTTTGGTTCAATTTAGTGTTCTATGAGATTGAAAATCATCAATATTATCATGAGGAAACAGACCCTGATGAAAAAATATGACTTCACCAAAGTTGAATGAGACACATTATGGATAGAAACCAGGTCTTTTAACTTCTAATCCAGGGCTCATTTAATCCCATCATCTTGCACTTCAGTTTCTTGTCTATCTCATCTTTGGTTGGTACTTTTCCTAGTCCTTTGTATAGAAACCTATTTTATTATTGTGATGCCTCCTGGAGCAGAAGTTCTTACAAAATGCAGTTATGGAAGAATCTACATTGAAAATACTTTGTATATATTGTACACTCTATATACATTGAATATACATTGTTGGAAGCTGGTCTTGTTTTGTAATTATTGCAGATCAAAATTAGAACGTTTTCAGAAGCCTGACTTTATATAACAAGAATCATATAGATAAAACTGCATTTTAGAACAAAAGCTTATAAGGAGAAAGAAAAATATATCATTTATTGAGCTCCATCAACTCTGGAAACAAAACCATCAATTTTCTAGTTATAAACAACGTGGCTAACTTGAATTTATGGCTGCTTTTCATTAAGGAAGAAACCCTGGTGGCTAAGTGGTTAAGAGTGGCTGCTAACCAAAAGGTTAGAGAGGTTCAAATACAGTTCTGCTCTGTCCTATAGGGTCGCTGTGAGTTGCAATCAACTTGATGGCAATGAGTTTGGGTTTTGGTTTTCTCATAAAGGAATGGAAGCTAAACACAGCTGATGAGGTGGTTTTAGAATAGGGGTTATGGGGATGGGGGAGGGCGTTGAGGAGAGAGGATTAAGAGTTAGAGAAATGAATCAACATTTGTTAAATGCTTTCTTGTTGTCAGGCACTGTGGTGAGTATTTTACAAAGGTTTCTACCCACATATAATCTTCCCACTACTTCTTAAAGTTAATTAACAATTTGTGTCCCTTTTAAAAGTCATTGGCTTCTACCAACAATCTATATAGTTACCAGTCACTTTACCCTTGGAGAGCGGATTGCGATGTATGAGGTAGAGTCACACAGATAATAATGTGTGGAGACTCACTGGACAAAGGACCTTAAGCAAAGATACTAAACTCCTTCTAGCTTCCCTGCACTCCAGGTGTCACTTTTCAGCACCAGGGACAACGCATCACTGGGCTGTATGCAGAAGGTGGAGACCGAGCTAGGGAAACGGCTTTTTCAAGTTACCTGGACCTCTGGTGGCATAGTGCCTAAGGTACTTGACTGCTAACCGGAAGGCTGGCGGTTCAAACCCACCAGCCACTTTTCGGAAGAAACCCAAGGAGGGGTCACTATGGGTCGGATCCGACTCCACGGCACATAGCAACAATAACCAGGGATTCGCGCTGCTTTCCAAGCATTTTCTAAACTACTCTCGCAACAACTTAACCGGAAAAACACATTCAAATAAAATGGAGACGCGCAGGGGTGGCTTACCGTCTGACAAGTCAATCAGCCCGAGGTAGTGCAAAAGTTTCAGAGAGGAACACACAACCACCACTATTCCCAATGTTTGGAGCCCTTCGGACTCGCCCTCTGCCCACATCCTCACGGAACCCTGGCACATCAGCAAGATGCCAGATGGCATTTAAAGCCAGAAAACCCACGCTTCCAAGGCTCGCCTCCCGCTGTTCTCCTAAGTGCGCTGTTTATTTTCGCCTCTCTCCCTCCCTCCCTTCCACTCCGCCGCCGCCCGTTCCCTCCACCTTTCTTCTCTTCTTCCTAGCTGGTAACCTCTGCGTTTCATACTAAGCTTTGCTTTTATTTCTTCTTCTCCCAAGGCAATTTTCCCAGCGGTTTCACCAACGCCTGAACATCTGCTTACCGGAACCGGCAACATTTCACGGCTCTTTCTATGACTCAGAAGAAATGTGAATGTGAGTGTAGACCATGCCAAAGAAATAAAGAAAGGGACTTCCTCATTTCAGTCTGAGAAACAATGAGAGGTGAAGGGTATGTTTTAATAGAACAATAATTTGTCTTCACTTTCCTTAGTGAAATTCCCCAGACAAGCAGGTTCTGGAATACAGGTGTTTTCCTGCTTGAAGTCTTGTCCCTAGAAAGCGCATCACCAGGAACATTATTGTAAACTGTATGGAGTCCATAGTTGCACTTGATTTGGGGCAGCTTTAGTATCAGTAGCAGAAATTATTAAATGGGTTGTAATCAGAGTATCTTTGGGCAGCACTGAATGAGCAAATGAACAAAGCTTCTGGAAGTAAAGCAAAATCAAGAGAGCAGAAGAGTGATGTCATTGGTGTGTCCTGAACTTTTGGGCTCTGTGGGGAATTTTGCTTTCTTTCTAGACTGGATGGTCAGCAGTGAGCCTGGTGGGGAAGGTGGTGGATGTAGTGAAGACTGAAGATTGGAAGCTGAGAGTCACACCCACCTGTCCTTGGGCAAGGTCCTGGATCTCCATAAGGCCCAGTTTCCTTTTCTGTGAATCCCAAACCAAACTCATTGCCATTGGCTCAAAGCAACCCTATAGGATGGAGTAGAACTGACCCATAGTGTTTCCAATGCTGTAAATCTTTACAGAAGCAAGCTGCCTCATCTTTTTCCCATGGAGCAGCTGATGGGTTTGAATCATTGAGCTTTCAGATAGCAGTTGAGTGCTTAACCACTGTGCCACCAGGACTCCTTTTTCTGTGAATAAGCCTACCTCAAGTAAGAGAACCTATGCAAAGTATGAAAAATGAGTAGACACTTAACTGGTCTCGAATTTTGAGAATATTTTATGTTGACTCCATTGTGGGGAAAAAGGTATTCTCATGAATTGATGGGAATGTAAATTAATACCTCTTATGAGGGCAAAAATCCATGATAAATAAGAAGTATATATGCACTTTGACTCAGCAATTTCACTTATAAGATGCCTGTATGTGTGCACAAATACATATGTACAAAGATAATTCATTCCTGCATTGTTTGTAAAGCAAAAGCCTGTGAAAAAAACATATATATGTTCATCAGTGGAGGAATTGGCTAATAACTTATAATGCATACATAAAAGGAATACTATGGAGCCATTAGGAGCTCTGGTAGCATAGTGCCTAAGGCATTTGACTGTTAACCAGAAGGCTGGCGGTTCAAACCCACCAGCCACTCCTCGGAAGGAAGGTTGGGCAATCTACTTCCATAGTGATACTGCCTCGGCAATCCAAGGAGGGGTCATTATGAGTTAGGTCCAACTCGATGGCACATAACAACAACAACAACATGGAGCCGGTAAAAAGGAATACAGCCCATTTATGTATCCTTTTCTAGAAGAATATTTAAAATATATTATTAAATGTAAAAAGCAATGTGTTCAGTACATTATTATTTTAATACTGAAAATAGACACAGACATATGCACCCAGGCTTATACATAAAATATTTCCAGAGGGATACACTGAAAATTTTGGTTACCTCTAGAGAGGAGAACTGAGGCACTGGAGTCAGAGGGTGAGCTCATTGTTGGAATCTTCTCCCATGTACACGTGTCATTGAATTAAAATCACACCAGTAACTAAATGTGCTGGCCTCTCTTGCTTCTATGTGAAAGGTAGAAACCGATTCTAGATATCTGAGTGAGACTCAGAAAAATTTCAGTGTGGAAAATCTTGTCTTCTCTGCATCTCCCCTTTCAGTTCCATGTGTCAATCTCCAATTGTATTGGTGACTGGGAAGTTGTGTCATGGAGTCAGCCCATACCAGCTTGTGTCAGCTGATAGCTGAATTTTCAGAAAATCTTTGAGATCAACGTTAGACCTTTGGTAGCTTAAAATCAATCATGGTAGAAGTGTTTACACCACGTAAATCAACAAACTCTATAAACCAGGGCTTCCTTCCCCCACCTGTCAGCTGATTTATCGGGGTACTGCTGTGTCTTTGCCAGTCCAGATCCTGTCTGTCTAGAAGGAAACTTGGCATATTTATCAGCCCAGAGGTTCTTCCAACTTAATAGGTTTCATCTTGGGCATCCTTGGAAGTGTAATGTTTAACCGAATGGACTGAGTGGGATTTTAAGCATTAGTATATCTAGAAATGAGGAACTGAGTTAGAAACTGGGAGATTGCCTAACTGTAGGCGCTCTGGTGGTGTAGTGCTAGCGCATTTGACTGCTAACCAGAAGGCTGATGGTTCCAACCCACCAGCCACTCCTCAGAAGGAAGACTGGGCAATCTACTTCCATAGAAATAACCACCTTGGAAACCCAAGGATGGGTTGCTAAGAGTTGGATCTGATTCAATGGCAGGGAGTAGGTTTTTTATGTCTCAAGACGCTGAGATCAGGCAATGGGAAGTGTGCAGATTTAACAGAGAGATAGAGTTCTGACAAAATATCTATTTATAGTCAGAAGGCACACCACACCCTAAGGAACTACCTTTTCAACTGATTATAATGTATCACATTACATTACATTATGGAGCAGGAACTAGGCTAATGTTTGGCAAAACCACTGGGAACCATTGCCTAGCCAAGGTGACATTACAGACACTTAACCATGTCTGAATTTCATCTGTAAGTTGGGACCAGTAAGTCCCCCATAGCTTGTTGTAGGGGTGAAGTTACATGAGGAAACCTATGCAAAGTCCACCATCATGCCTGGTCCATGGAAAACACTCAATAGCATTGAGTTTCCTTTTCTTCCTCTGTTTTCTTCTGTAAAATAGGAATAATAACATTATAGTTCAAATATTTATTATAAGGAGAATGGGATGTTTTCAACAATCTTTACTGAGAAACTATTATATGCAAAATGCTTTGAAAAGTTAAAAATAACTTTGCAAATTAAAACTGCCAGAGGACTTTTTAGACATTGTGAAATTCCTATTGGGAAAGAGTTTTCTTTTCATCTGTGCATATGTCTGACAAGTACCCAGAGCTTTGGTGGACAGTGAATATCTGAGAAAGGACAGGGCAAGAAAAAGATGGAGGGTAGAAAGGGAAGAAGAAAGAGGAAATAAAAAAGGAGGGAGGGAAAGAAAGAAGGGTATATGCTGTTACTTTATTATTGTATAATTATCTTCATCATTATAAAAAACTAATGTAAACAAACCAGCCAATGCCCCCAAAAGGGCTCCAAGAAAAGGGCTAGGATGAAGAACACAGGAATAATGTTCCCATTTTGATCAGTGATGGGAACAGTAATGACTCTCTCTGAACCATAACCATCTTGCAGTTAAATAATTTGCTTTCTGGTAGAATCAGAGATGGTGCTCTGAGGAATTCTTTCATTTACTTCCAAGGCTTTGAACTTGTTCTTCCTAGTTTGGTCATGGCCAAGGAAGTGAATCTGGAATAGACCTGAATTTTTTAAATTTGGTTGAACCAGAACTATAGCTGGAATAGGAAAAATTATGGGTTGAAGCCCTGCTAGCAAATTAATCTCTGTCTTAGAAAACAAGGGCAGTGTACACATTGAAAAGCAACGAAATCTCTTGCCTGTCAGATTTTGAGCACAGTTGGAAACAGTGGTGCCCCACTCAAAGATGGCAACCCACTGTGCCACTTTGAATGTGTGTTGTTCTTTATAGTCCTGCCAATAATCCAGTCTCACACATCAGGCTCTAAGGCATTTGACTGCTAACCAGAAGACTGGAGGTGCAAACCCACCAGCCACTCCTCAGAAGGAAGGTTGGGCAATCTACTTCCATATGATACTGCCTCGGAAACTCAAGGAGGGATCGCTATGAGTCAGATACAACTCGAAGACAGTGGGTTTGGTTTGGTTTGTTTATACCTCTTATGAGGGTCCTTATTCCAGGGCTTCAACCTGTAACTTTTTCTATTCTTGTTATCATTCCAAGTTACCCAAATTTTAAAACTTAGGATCTGTTCCAGTTTTGCCTCATTGGCCATGGCTGAACCAGCTCCAACTAGTCCAAAGCTCTGTTTCTTTTCCACTTTTTAAAGAAAAGAAACTCCAAGTGTAATTATTGGCATTATTTTTATGCCAACAGCAGCAAACATTCCAGAAGATGAGGCTCCTACCAAATTAGTTTATCCAAATGAGGTTTTGAAAATACCTTACCAGAGAATGACTGAAAAACCCACATAGCAACAGCAAGTCCTACTGAGTCAAGCGAATGTTGATACAGGATTGCACATGTGTTTTCAGTTGACTAAATGAACTGTTACAGTCCTGTGGGACATCACACCACAGGGCACCTCTGTTTACTCCAGGTTACACAGCAATGAGCAAGCTGAGAGCAACAGAGTAGATAGATAAAATAGAATTTTATTTTCTGGCTGCTGGGGGCAGAGACCCCAGTGAAGCTTGAGCAGCAATAAATCGTACTCAGCCGGAACCATTTGCCTGGAAGGAAAAATTTGTGGCTGGGGAACTGAAGTTTAAGCATCTAATAATTTCAAGAGGAAACCTGACTCCCCTACCTGAAAGTCTTCCTCTCTTCATATCTAAACCTCCAAGCTGTACATACTCAATCTGTAACTTCTCTCTGGAGCCCAGCTGATCAAAGTCTCCTCAAGCTTAATAATAATAATAATGACACTGATATAGTTCTACCTGTGTACAATTGCTAATTCATTTTAACCTTCACAACTTTCTGAGATAAGTACTATGATTATGCCTATTTTACCAGTGTGAAAATTCAGGCAAAGAGAAGAAAAATAACTTACCCTTGGTCACAGAGCTAAGAGACAGAGTCAGGAGTTAATCTAAGTAGTCCAGATCCAGAGGCAGAGCTTTGAACCTCTAGGCTACATATTCTAGTGTTCATTGGGTTCCAGGGGTGGTGATGAGCAGTTTAAGGTATGATCTCACATCATTGCTGCAAGGATACTATGATATGTTGTTGTAAAGTCAGCTTCAACTCATAGCAAGCCCGTGTATGTTGGAATGGAACTGTGATTCATACGTTATTAATGGCTGGTTTTTCAGAAGTAGATCACCAGGCCTTCCTTCAAGACACCTTTGGGTGGACTCAACCCTCCAGCCTTTCAGCTAGCAGCCCAGGGTGTTAACCATTTACACCATCCATGGACTCCATTGGTACTAATATTATTCCCATTTCCAGAGAAGGAAATTGGCTCAAAAAACTTAAATGACTTGTCACAGGTCACACAGCTAGTAGGCGACAGAGCTAAAATTCAAGCCAAGACCTCTGATCCTGTGATTGTTTGGCAGAAACTCATAGTGACCCTATGATCCAAACACTGCCTGGTCCTGCACCATCCTCACAATCGTTGCTATACTTGATTCCATTGTTGTACCCACTTTGTTAAGCTATCTCATTGAGTGTCTTCCTCTTTCTCACTGTCCCTCCTGATAACACGTCCAAAGTAGGTGAGAGGAAGTCTCACCATCCTCATGTCTAAGGAACATTCTTGCTGTACTTCTTCCAAGATAAATTTATGCAAAGTTAGCCGATTGCCATCGAGTTGGTTCTGACTCATAGTGACCTCCTTTGGGTTTCCAAGCCTGTGAATATTTACAGTAGACTGCCCATTATTCTTCCACAGATCAGCTGGTGGATTTGAACCACCTACCTTTTGGTTAGCAGCCAAATGACTTAACCACTATACCATCAGAGCTGCAAAATTAGGAGTATACAAAATAACCTCTCTCTTGCCAATGAATAATGGTGTCTAAATATCCACTCATTTCCATTTTTACCATCTCTGCTTTCACAGGAGGAATCCAGGCTCTGTTGGAATTTCAAATACACACATTTACAATCAATCTTGTGGATTTGACTTAAACTAATTAACTACTTAACTTCCTCCCTCCAGCCCTTCCTTTCTCTCTTCCTTCCCTCCCTCCTTGTGTACCAGTTTCCTCACAAGGAATGCTATCTCTTCTTCTCTGTCTGGCTAAAGTCACTGCAAGCTGATATCTTGACTCTCTCACTTTTCTAACCCATAAACTAACCTCCACTCTCTGAACTCTGGTGTTGTAGTACCTAAGGCATTAGACTGCTAACCAGAAGGCTGGCGGTTCAAACCCATCAGCCACTCCTTGGAAGGAAGATTGGGCAATCTACTGTCATAGAGATACTGCCTGGGAAACTCAAGGAGGGGTCGCTGTGATTCAACTCAAAGGCAGTGAGTTTGGTTTTTGGTTTCCTCTGAACTAGAGAGCACATATTTGTTTGCAAATTGTGTGCTTTGTGGGTGGGGAAATCTTTTGCTTTAACTCTTTGCATTCCTAACAATCTCAATTACTTCTGTGAGAGCAGGAAGTTAGCATGGCATACACAACAGGACAGGGATTTGCAGGCACATCTGGGTCCATTCTGTCCTAGGCTGGTTTCAAACACTCTGGCAGGAACAACTGCCTTCCCTAGGTATTCTCCCTCCTAACCCCCAGGGTCATGTCTGCTGGAGCCTGTCCAGGCCTGGCATGGACAGCCCATGGACTGAGGCGTGAAAACTGGAGAGAGGGGTGTTTGCTTATTTGTTTACTCACCTAGTAGCCCTCCAAATCCATTTCCTTCATGGGATCACAGACTACTAGAAGGAAGGAGTAAATCTGAGGAAGGATCCTCAAGCATCCTCTGTTGTTGTTGTTGTTATGTGCCATCAGTTGGACTCGACTCATAGTGACCCATCCTTGAGTTTCCGAGGCAGTATCACTATGGAAGTAGATTGCCCCATCTTCCTTCCAAGGAGTGGCTGGGTGGGTTTGAACTGCCAGCCTTCTGGTTAGCAGTCAAGTGTCTTAGCTACTATGCTACCAGAGCTACCAAAACATCCTCTGTTGTTGTTGTTGTTTGCCGTCGAGTCGGCCCCGACTCATAGTGACCCCTCCTTGGGTTTCCGAGGCAGTATCACTATGGAAGTAGGATTGCCCAACCTTCCTTCCGAGGAGTGGCTGGTGGGTTTGAACCACCAGCCTTCTGGTTAGCAGTCAAGTGCTTTAGCCACTATGCTACCAGAGCTCCTAAACATCCTCTAGTCACCACTAATTCTCAACCCTATAGCATGTGAGAGGATGGCATGCTACTGTTGGGGACAGTGGCTATGGCAATGATTCTTGCTTGAGAATATTGGGGATGAGGTGGGAAGGGACTCTCAGTATCTTCAGGAAGTAGATGTGTACAATTAGGAAAGCTCCTCAAGCAAAGACAGTGAATCTTTGACAAAGATAAAGATGTCAAAATTTCCCAGGGAGGACACAGAAAGGAAAGACAAATCTGGTTCTTCAATCAAGAAACATTTACAAAGTGTCTGTTATGTGCCAGGAACTATATTTTGTACACATTGTGTCTAATCTTCCTCAAAGTATAGAAATGAGTATCAGAAGAAACCTCCATACACATAATAGCACAGGCTTTGAAGTCACATGGACATTTTCTAGCTCTGAGCTCTTAAGAAAGTTACTCAACTGTTTAAGCTTTAGTGACTCTACCTGTAAAATGGGAACCATAACACTGTTTAGTATTGTGAAGGAAATAATGCAGTAGGCGATCCATAGATAATTAGTTTTCTTCTTCTCCTTTCCCTTCCTCTTCCATTTGCCCTTCCCCTTTCTCTTCCTCCTCTTCTACTACTTCTGCTTTTCTTCCTCCTCCTCCTTCTTATTCATCATCGCTTCCATTGAGTAGATCAGGAATAGAGTCTCAGAGTTTAAATAAGCTGTAAAAGGTCACAGCTAATAGGTGGTAAAACTAGAATTTGAACCAGGTCTGACTGACTCCAGAGTTCTTATTTTCTGTGCTGTGTTGCCTCCATAAGAGAGGGGGGACTTGTAGCCCCATCTCACAAATTTGGACTAATTGGGGTCAGTCCATATGAATTAGAATAATTCCAAATTCATCAAATACTTTAAAAGAACAAGTTTTAATGGTTTCATGAATATTTAGTAACTCAACTAAGTAAAATAAATGCTGCCAAGGTATCAGTCCCCCGGGGACCTGCTGTAATAGATCGAGAAGGGTGATCTGTAATTAGAATATGGACTGCACGTAAATGGAGCTTCTTCATATGAAAACAATTTATTCTCTTGCAAATTATATATCGTCCCTTTACCATATCATTGCTATGAACCTTTCCCATATCTGAAGACAAATCAACCTATTGCCTATGCGAAGGATCACATATTTTGAATTGGTGGTGTCAGGATCAATGAGGCTTGCCTTTCTACACCCAGTTTTCAATCTTGTCCTCCAATTTCTCCTCCATTTCCCAACCCCCTTTCCTCCTGGGAGGACATTTGTCTTGAGAGGCTGGCAATGAGGCATTTGCCATTACACACATTATGACATGTTTTACATATGTTCCAAGAAGCCGAGGCAAAATTACACTGGTGAGTTATTAAAAACAGCTCTCAATGCTATTATTATTTATTGCTTTTCCAACTCTCTGCAGCAGCTGATTACACTGCTTAATCTTTTTTTTTTTTAATTCCCCACCCTGAAATGAATTCTCCCTGCAACAGATAAGCAAGGTCAGCCACATTGAACATCCTTTGGAAAAGAGAGTTAGATTCCGGGAAGGAGTTTGATTGACAGTCCTACGTCAGAACTTCTGTTTTCCTAAAAGAGGAAGCCTCTGATGGGAAATACGTTGTTGTTGTTGTTGTTATGTGCCCTCGAGTCGAACCCAACTCACAGCGACCCCTCCTTGGGTTTCCAAGGCAATATCACTATGGAAGTAGATTGCCCAACCTTCCTTCTGAGGAGTGGCTGGTGGGTTTGAACTGCTAGCCTTCTGGTTAGCAGTCAAGTGCCTTAAGCACTACACTACCAGAGTTCCTGATGGGAAATATGAGCCCCTCTTTTTCAGAGTGCTTCTAAGGGGAGTTCTCCAAATCATGGGTCTTCCACACAGTCTCTGCTGCCATCTATAGCAAGATCCTCTGTGATCTGGCCTCTGCCTACCTCCCAGCCTCATCTCTCACATCCCCCTCTCCATGTAGGGCTCAGCCATTACAAATGACCTGTGTTTTCTCCAGTGCCGTACTCTTCCTTCTGAGCCTTCCCATATGTTGGGCCTTTCCCCTGATATTCTGCTATCACCCTTTTTTTTCTTGGTCAACACCTTTTCATTTTAGAATCAGCTTAGGAAATATCTCTTTGGAAAGCCTAACTAGTGGAGAATAGGAGTGTTTCTCTGTGCTCCCATGAAACCCTGTGCTTACATCTATTGGAGCACTTGACACACTGTATTGGCCCTGTAAATTTAAGTGTCTATTTCTTGTCATATTGTAAACTGGTTGAGAACAAGGCTGGATCTTAGTTGTCTAAGCTCCCAGCATAGGACCTAACACAGTAAGTGCTTTGGAAAGTAAAAAAATTCCAAAATGGAAGCAATGTAGTAGAGTAGAAAGAAACATTACTAATGGCTCAAATTAGACACTTATTCTGCTGACCTTGGGACTTACAATGAACTTGAATTAATGGCTTACCATGTGGTTTGGTAACATTGGGACTGTGCTTTTTTTTTTTTTTTTT
>NW_006921649.1:10033699-10050180 GCF_000298275.1 Orycteropus afer afer | reverse complement strand
CTTCCCTTCAAGGCTCAGGGGTCCAGGATTATCTTCTGTGTCTGGGTTAATTGGTTTCCCTTTTCTTTGTTGAAGAGGGTCTGTGCAGTCTTTCTGCCTACTCCACCATCTTGCCGGCCGTCCTCTAGGGACTTTTTACTTGTGCCTTTTTTACTTGTCAACCTTGGGGCTTCTCAGCCTCAGCAGCCAGCAGCTATCTGAGTGAAGAAACACCTCTAGCTCCAGTGAGCTGGGAGCAGGAGGCAGAGCTGGACTCCAAGGTTGAGGGGCTTTCACCCAACCCCTAGAGCCTGGCACTTTGAACTTGGACTTAAAGCCTCCAAACTGTAAGAGAATAAAACTCCTGTTGGTTAAGGCCATCCCATTTGTGGTATAGTCATGTCAGAGCAGCAGTAGGTAACCAGAACAACAAGGTAAACAAAGATTATAGAGTGTGCACCCATGGATTGCCTCAAATGACATAGTGAAAAGGTTAACTCCAAGGGCCTCTGCTTTAGTGCAAAGTTCCTAGGGAACCTCATACCTGAGCTCAGGCCAACTCTACTAATTTATATTTTATACCTCTAAGGTAAAGAGGTCAGAGAAATGAACCTCCCCTCTAAGTTCTGCCTCTATCTTCTAAGTCTTAAGAGAGTTACGTCAGCTCCAACATGGATTTTTATTTGTTTTCTTAAGAAGAATGAGACCTTGGGAGGTTTTCTGTTTCATCTTTCCATTCATCTATCCATCCACCCACCCATCCACCCATCCACCCACCCATCCATCCATCCCTCCATCCAACAAATATTCACTAAGCAAATACTGTAGGAGGGTAAAGAACCCAGTCCTCTTGATCACTAATACAGTGCTTCTACTGTCCTGGTCTACATCTGTTCAATATGAGTTCATGTCTCTCAGTGATAGCTAAGGGGCCAGGTCTGGCCCAGACATTGCCTCAGAATGTGGTTCTCTTAGTTACTTGGTTGCTGAATTCAGTCAGCCCCAGGCAAACCCTGCATTCTTCTCTCCCAATTTAATTGGCTCATTACTTTAAACTTTTGTAGATAAGGGAATAAAAAAGTCTGTGGAATATTGTATTCATCACATTCAAATTAATATGCTTCATTACCACAAAGACAGAGAACGTAGCTGCAATATTTTCTCAAAACTTTTAATTGAACAGAGCATGGTAGGGGGAAAAGAGAAAAAGGAAACCACCAAGCCCAGATGTTGTTTTTCATTTTCTCAAAATGTGTGCTGTTTGTAATCCACTTATCTTATTAGCGTTAATTATGAACTAAAATAAAATGGCATTTAACACTGTGCTGAGGCTTTAATTAAAGCCAAACCTTCATACCCAGAAACTCTATGAAGTCCAAGGTATTTATTCTGAAATGGGATAAACTTCTGCTGAGCCACTATGCTGAGCCTCATACTCACTCCATCCCCTGGTGCTGGAGGCAGTTACTTTTGGAAACCACCTATCCATCCACCTACCCATCATCTATCCATCCACTCCTTCAACAAAACATCTTTAATTTAATAGAAGTCTTGTGGAAGAAAATGAATGTTTGTTAAGTATCATTATATTTAACACTTCAAATACTTACTATGTAACTTACAAGTAACTTACTATGACACCTGGCACATGTGGAATTTTCAAGTACAGACAATTATTAGTACTGTATACATCATCTCACTTGATCATCAAAACAGTCACATGAGGCAGGGACAAATTATTATTATATCTAATTTACAAGAAGTGAAACTGAGGTCAGAGATATTAGGTAACTTGCCTAATGTCATATTGGCTCTAAATTTTCCTGCTTTTCCATGCTGATTTAGAGAGACTATTCCATATTACTGAAATTGATCCATCATCCATCTCTCCATTCATTTATTACACAAATATTTATAAATAACCTCTGTGTGCCAGGATCTAGTAAGGGGTTGGAAAAAATACAGTCTCATTGACTACAAGGTTCAGTGGAGTGGGCAGATAATTGTGTAGCTAATGACAAGACATTGTGATGGGTGATGAGAAGGAGAGTAGGAGGCTATGGAAGCATAGTGCCAGGGCCTAGGAATCTGGGAAGGGTTTCCCAAGAAAATAAGAGTAGTGAAATAATTTCATCTAAAATTCTTGCAGAAGGACTCAGTCAGAAGAGCAGCTTAATGATCCTTCTTCCAGAGATTTTAGCAACCCCAAGCCCAGTTTCCCAGTAGCAAACATGGCACATACCCCATCAAACCAGACTGCAAATGAGCCCCACTCAACATCCTGCAAACAGTTTCCACATAGCATGTTGTGTTGATTATTTTATGTGTCAGATTGACTAGGCTATGGTGCCCCATTGTTTGGTCAAACACTAGTCTAGATGTTTTTATGAAGTATTTACAAGGGATTAAATCATGGGCCTTAAGTAAAGCAGATTACTCTCAATAATGTGGGTAGGCCTCATCCAATCAACAGAGGCTTTAAGAGCAAAAAGGAAGGTCAGAGGGGTAATTCTGCTTCCCGAATATACATAGACATCTTGCTAGAATTCCCTCACACACCCCCACTGCTGGAATTTCTAGTCTATCCGTTGACCTACAGATTTTGAACTTTCCAGGCCCCACAGTGGCTATATTATTATTTCTGTCTCTCTAGAGAAACCTGACTAAGATACATGCCCAAACTAACCATAATTTCCTGGACTATATTTTATCTATAAAGCATATATTTTATCTATAAAGCATCAGGCTTTATAGATAATGTTGAAGAAGAGTATGGATTAATAAGTATTTGCATTTTCTCTCTCCCCTCATGGTTCCTCAAGGCTGTCTGGTTCCTGGGTTGTGATATCTGAGCCACACACAATACTTACACTGGGTTCCTCCCCTTCATGCTTACAATATCTTTATTTTGAGGAAAAGTCAACACAAGACAGCAAGTGGTAAAGAATTAAGAGATTTTTAGACAGAGTGTGGTGCTAGGACAATCAACCTGCTCATTGACAGGGTAGGAGGTTGTGGTTCAGACCAGGGAAGCCAGTTGCTCCATGCCATGCAGCACAGCCAGGACTTGGACCCAGTTCCTTGACTCCAGTTTGGTGACATTTCCCTTACTCAAGTCCAGCTTAGTGTGGCATCTTTTAGGAGATTCTCCTACTCCAGGTGGGAGGTTAGAGCACTATGGAAAAGTGATCTTTGTCTATAGATGAAATTCTTGTTGAACCAACTTCACTTTATCTTCTCCCCAACTCTGACCACAGGTCTTCCTGTCTGTGACTTGCTCCATCACCTCAATACTTAACTCCTCAGATATTTCTTATTTTAAGCTTCATTTCCAGGGAATTCAGTGAATAGCACATGCTGTTTCTGGCCTTCCCCCATCTGTTTCCTCTGATTTCCTTTAGGGATGAAACCTGTGGCTCTAACTGGCCAGCAGGATCCTTGAATTCCCTCAGGCATGGTAATTGGTTCAGGGATGGGCATATGAGCCTATCAAAGCCAATGTGATTCTACGAAACTTTGGAGTTCAGTTACATGAGGCAATGCATTTCCTTTTTGCCTGCATGTAGTAAATTACCTGGTATGGCTTTTCTAGCCATAATTTTTGTACTCTCACTTTGCCATGCACATCTGAGTAGCTGATTGTTAAAGTTATCCACCTGGTGTATTTCTGTTGAACCAGCATGAAGCAATCTTCTGGGAAGTTCACTCTCTCTCAGGTGTATAGAATGATGTTGGGATTGGTTAGGTTGGCCACTCTGCCAGGCTCAAAAAGAGCCCTCCTAGAGACATAAGGAGTCTCTCTGACTGCCGGCTGAGAAAGATGTACTGCTGAGAGAAACTCGCTGCTGAGAGACATGAGAGAGACACACTGCTGAGAGAGAGAAAGACACAAAAAGCACACACTTTTGAGAGAGATTGATACTGTCAGCTAAGAGATGGCCAGCTGAGAGAAACTGAGTGTGTTCCTCAACTTGAATTATAGCCTGTTGCTTCTCTAATAAACCCCATAATCTGTGAACTCTGTGTGGCTACTACAGTGAATTATCAATCCCAGCTGAAAGGTCATAGGAGGAACAGTTGGTGACAAGTTTAGTAAGAGGTTTGGAGGGTGGCAGCATGTTTGGCCTCATAGAAGCAGGCCTTGGGCTGCTGATGGTGATTCTGTCCTCTTCTTGTGGAATTAGAGGAGGTCAGAAGATGCTGCCTCCCTGCCGCCTTGGCATTGCTTAAGCAATTTTGGGTTGGCTTTTCTGTCACTTGCAACCTACAGAGTCCTGAACGATGAGATAATAAGAATAGTATTGGAAAAAAGAAAAAAACAAACTCACTGTCATCAAGTCATTTCAAACTTATAGCAACCCTCATTGGGTTTCTGAGGTGGTAAATCTTTAGGGAAGTACATTGCCCCATTTTTCTACAGAGCAGCTGGTGGGTTTGAACTGCCAACTTTCCAGTTAGCAGTCAAATGTCTTAGGCATTGTACCACCAGCGCGCCTTAATAAAAATAGTAGCTAATGTTAATTGAATGATTACTCAACACCAGGCACTGCTTTGAATTCTTACATTTGTGAGCTTGGTTACATAAGCAATCTTATGAGATATGCAATATTGTTTTTATTTTAGGTCCAATGAGGTTAAATAACTTATGGAAGGTAGCCAGTAGATATGTGATAGAACTGGGGCTTGAACCTGGGCAGCTTGCTCCAGAGCCCACATTCTCAACCACACAATACAATACTGCCTCTGGGTACATAGTCTTTGAAGCTAAAACTGAAGGGCCCCTCTTTTCCAGATGCTGCTCCTGTAGAGAGGCAATTCTTCACCCTGTCTGCTTAGCATCTTGGGAAGGACCAGACCAATAGATGTCCTCATAGAGAAGATAGTTTGCTCATGCAAGTACAGTCCTTCCCAGAGACCTGTATGCCACACAAGGCCTGAAATTCTACCATTAAGGATATGTTTCTTTGGATCATTAATAATAATTATAATAATAGCAGCCTTTTCTTTTTTAATATCTGCTACTTGCCAGGCCCTAGTTTAAACACTCTGCCCATATTATCTCATTTAATCCTCAGATAAGAGGAAAATGAAAACCAATTATCTTGCAGATTTTGAAAACAGAGCTCTTTGTCTTAAAGCTTGGAAAACCCACCCCAAATCCATGCTGTCACCATGCCCAGTATTCTTTATCTAAAAGGCAGACACAGCAGCAAGGGGCAAAATACTGATTCTCTCTTGGCAAGCATAAAGTTAGGCATGTTTTGATGGTGCTATTGAGGATTACAACAGGGCAGGCTAACATAGCTTATCAAAAGTCCCCAAAGCACTGTATCTCCATTTCTGTCAAGGCCTCAGAGCCTGCTGGTGTGTGTACCCTGGCTCCTGGACCTCATAGACCCATGGTCACTGATGCTTCCATCTTCCAGAGAAAGATGTGGGCAAGGACCAAGTGTGCAGACAATCCAAAAAAGGTCCAAATGGCTCATGTTCTCCAAGCACATCTACTGGGACAAGGGATGCAAAGCAGCCCCCACTACCATGATAATCCTCAGTCTGATGGAGAAGGTCAAGCTTTAAAGTACCAAAAGGACTTCTCAAGAGACAATATGTATCAATTGAGGGACATGCTACAAACAGCCTGACCATTACTCTTCAAAACTGTCAAGGCCATCAAAAACAAGGGAAGTCTGAGAAGCTGTCACAACCAAGAGGAGCCTAGGGAGTCATGATGACTAAATGTAATGTGGTGTCCTGGGTGGGATTCTGGGACAGAAAAGGCCATTAGGTAAAAATAAAGGAAGTTTGAATAAAGTATAGATTTAAGTTAATAATAATATATCCTCAATATTGGTTCATTAATTGTGATAGTGCTACCATAAGATATTAAAATAATAGGGGAAACTGGATATGCGCTATATGGCTACTTTGTACTATCTTTGCAATTCTTCTGTCATCTGAAAGTATTCTAAAATAAAAGGTTTGCTAAAAAATTAAACGTGAACAGAATGTGGCAGCAGTCACAGAGTTATGTTGCAGAGGCTTGGGGTAATCATTCAGCGCAAGAATAACTCAGCTAGAGATTGTTTAACTCTCAGTAACTCTCATCTTGTCTTTTTTTTTCCTTAGAAAAATAAGATTTCTATAAGCAAGTTTTGGCTGGACTGAAAGGGAACAAGGTTATTATATCTAACTGGCCTTCTCCCAGTCCCTCAGGGTCTCAAGGCAGTTAGATTCATTAACTCTGTGCTTTCTAATGATTAACACTGATCAATAATTCGCTGGGCCAGTCCTTAAATCAATTGCCCCATTAATGAGACTGAAAGCACCATTTTATTATCCAAGCCCTGGATCTTTTGCAGAATAGGCTTCTGGGGTTTTAGGCATCTGTTCCCTCTGCTGTGTAGCAGGTTAATTAAAACTCCCACACAGGTCTCCCAACTCTCAAACCTGCAATTCGTAACAAAATTAGCTGGAGGGAAAGATTTCTAGAAGAATGAACTTCTAGAGTTTTCCATTCAGTGAGACACTCAGTCAGCGAGTGACTCAAGTGGATTTTACTGAGGACCTACTAAATGCACTTTTCAATTTCCTCATATGCATGTAGGAGCTCTGGTTGCATAGTGGCTAAAGCACTTGACTGCTAACCAGAAGGCTGGTGGTTCAAACCCACCAGCCACTCCTCGGAAGGAAAGGTTGGGCAATCCTACTTCCGTAGTGATACTGCCTCGGAAACCCAAGGAGGGGTTGCTATGAGTTGGGGCCGACTCGACGGCACACAACAACAACAACAACATATGCATGTGGAGTTGATTAATGAAAAAGAAGACAGAAGAAGAATGAATGCATTCAAACTGTGATGTTGGCAAAGAATACTGAACATACTGTGGACTGCCAAAAAAACAAACAAATTAGTCTTAGAAGAAATACAACCAGAATATTCCTTAGAAGCAAAGATGGTGAAACTTTAGCTTACTTATTTTGGACTTGTCCTCAGGAAACAGCAATTTCTTGGAAAGGACATCATGTTTGGTAAAGAGTCAGCAAAAATGAGGGAAACCCTCAGTAAGATGAATTGACACAATAACTGCAACAGTGGACTCATATATATGAATCAACAATCATGAAGATTTCACAAAATTCGGCAAGTTTTTGTTCTATTATATACATAAGGTCACTGTGAGTTGGCGCCAACTTGATGACAATTAACAATTAAGTGCTCAGATATCTGCTCAATGCTACCTTCTTTAGAAATACACCCCTTTTATCACATTATCTAAGTAGCTCTAGTGACGAAGTCCATAAGGCATCTGGCTGCTAACCAGAAAGTTGGCAGTTCAAACCCACCAGCTGCTCTGCAGAAGGAAGTTGGGGCAATCTACTTCTGCAAAGATTTACCACTTCAGAAACCCAATGGGGGTCACTATGAGTCTGAATTGACTTGATGGCATTAAGTTTTTTTTTTTTCTTATCACCTTATGTAAAATATTAATGCCCACCTCTTGCTATTGCTTTAGTTTTCTTCAGCACATTTATCACTTCTTGATGTTATATTCAATATGCGTATTCATTATTGTTTATGATTTTGCTTCCTCATTAGACTGACAGCTCCGTAAGGGCAAGGGCCTTGCCTGTCTCGTTCATCTCCAGCGTCTAGCACATAAATACTTTTGAATAAAAAATGCTAAACAATTTCCAGACCCTGGGGATATAGAAACAAATGAGACCCAGACTCTGCCCTCCAAGGTCGCATAGTGCAGAGGAGAGGTGAACATTTAAACAGAAATCATAATACAGAGAAGGGAATGCTTTTTAAGGAGCTGAGTGGGAACAGAGGAGGGGAACTGGGACTATCGTAGAAGGTTGGGAAAGTTTCCTAGGGAAAGGGACAGCTAAGATGACACCTGAAGGCTGAGTAGGGATGTACTTCTTAAAGGGAAGAAGAGTGGTTCAGGCACAGAGGGCAGGGTGTTCAAGAAACAATGGGTGCATGGAGGGGATTTCCTTTAATTTTGCTCACTCTCTACCAAACATGGTGTCCTTGCCAAGAAATTGGCCTTTTCCGATGATGTGTCTAAAGTAAGCAATTAGTCATCATGGCTGGAACATGGAGTATAGGGGATGTCAGAGAATGAGGCTGAGTGGGGGAAGATCTTGAAGGTCATGGCTGGCTAAGGACTGTAGATGATGTCCTAAGGCAATGGGGGTGCTGTGGAAAGAAGTGACAGGGTTAGATTTGTGTTTTGGAAAGATGACTCTGCTTGTATAGACAGGATGGGAGGAGAGGGTAACAGTGAATGCAGAAATCCAGCTGGGTAGTCAGTTCGGAGACTCAAATGGTGGTGCTGATGAAACAGTCACTGATGGGATGGAGAGGAGAGGAAGATTGCGTAGACGCTTAGGAGATAAAATGGGCAGGACTTGCTAATTGGAGGATGTTATGGATTAAATTGTGTCTCCCCAAAATATATATTAGAATCCTAGCCCCTGTACCTGTAGATGTATTCCTGTTTGGAAATAGTTTTGTTGTTGTTGTTGTTATGTTAATTATATCATACCTGAGTAGAGTAACAACAACAAAACAAACAGCAACTTGGATGTGTCAGAGGGAAGTCTACTCCATAGATTTTCAATGGTGAATTTTTCAGAAGTAGGCCACTAGGCCTTTCTTTCTACCAAGATAAGGTGTGTTCTAAACCTAATCACTTTTGAGTTACATAAAGAGAAGATTAGACACACAAATGCATGTGAGAAGGCAGATGCCATGTGAGGATTGCCAAGGAATGCTACAGTCTTAATACTTCTCAGCTCCTGCATACCCAAAGAAACCATGGATTGCCCCATTATCATGATTCATCAACTCCTAAAGCTCTGTAGTTAATAAGGATTATAAATATCATTGAATATCATTGCTGATGTCAGATAGATCTTGGCTGAAAACAGAGAATACCAGAAAGATGTTTACTTGTGTTTTATTGACTATGCAAATGAATTTGACTGTGTGGATCATGATAAATTATGGATAATGTTTTTAAGAATGGAAATTCCGGAACACTTAATTGTCCTCATGAGGAACCTGTACATTGACCAAGAGGAAGTTGTTTGTACAGAATAAGGGGAAATTACATGGTTTAAATCAGACAAAGTATGCATCAGGATGGTATGCTTTCACTGTACTTGTTGTTGTTGTTTGCCATCGAGTCAGCCCCGACTCATAGTGACCCCTCCTTGGGTTTCTGAGGCAGTATCACTACGGAAGTAGAATTGCCCAACCTTCCTTCCGAGGAGTGGCTGGTGGGTTTGAACCGCCAGCCTTCTGGTGAGCAGTCAAGTGGATGCTGAGCAAATAATCTGAGAAGCTGGACTATATGAAGAAGAAGGCAGCAGGACTGGAGGAACACTCATTACAACCTGCAATATACAGATAACACAAACTTGCTTGCTGAAAGTGAAGAAGATGAAGCACTTACAGATAAAGATCAAAGACTACAGCTGTAATTATGGATTATACCTCAAAATAAGGAAACAAAAATCCTCACAACTGGACCAATCAGCAACATCATGATAAATGGAGAAAAGATTGAAGTTGTCAAGGATTTCACTTTACCTGTATTCACAATCAACACCCATGGAAGCAGCAGTGAAGAAATCTAATGATGCACTGCATTGGGAAAAGCTGCTACAACATCTCTCTTTAAGGTGTTAAAGAACAAAAATGTCACTTTGAAATGTAAGATGAGCCTGACCTATGCCATTATATTTTCAATTGCCTCATCTGCTTGCAAAAGTGGGACAATGAATAAAGAAGATCAAAGAAGAATTGATGCCTTTGAATTATGGTGTTGGTGAGGAATATTGAATATACCATGGACTGCCAGAAGAATGAACAATTCTTTCTTGGAAGAAGTACAGCCAGAATGCTTCTTAGAAGGGAGGATGGTAAGACTTGGTCTCACGTCCTTTGGGCATGTTACCAGGAGGGACCTGTCCTGGAAAAGGACATCATACTTGGGAAAGCAGATGGTCAGTGAAAATGAAGACCTTCAACAAGATGGATTGACACAGTGGCTGCAACAATGGGTAAAAAGATAATAATGATTGCGAGGATGATACAGGACCAGGCAGTGTTTTATTCTGTGGCACATAGTGTTGTTATGAGTTGGAACTAACTCTATGGTACCTAACAATAACATAAGCACCATTTAATCTTATCCTTTTATTTTATGTGTTAGAAGACTGACATAGCCTGAACAATGTCACATTGAAAGCTGTGATGGATGTGACTTTCAAGTCATGTATGCCAATGTACATACATGGACAAATACACATGTATCTCCATGTCCATAAGGAGTTCTGATGGTGCAATGATTAAGGCATTTGGTTGCTAACCAGAAAGTCAGTGGTTTGAACCCACCATCCACTACATGGAAGAAAGATAAGGTGGTCTGCTTCCATAAAGATTTACAGCCTTGGAAATCCAATGGAGGTCACTACGGGTAGGAATCCACTTTGTGGCAGTTAGTTTGTTTTCTTTTTTGAGCTCCATGTCCATGGACACACACTCCCAGGGATACATATACACAAACCCGTCCATGGACCCCTGTAAGTGTTTCATGTCATGGATGACCCTCAGATATGTAACTTCAGCCTTACATGTCTTTCTTACTCATATAATGAATAGTGTACTCAAAATCTCCTCCTGGATGGTTAATAGGGAGCTCAAACAGAACATATCCATCATCAAACCCTGGAATTGCATCCTACCAAACTTGCTTCTAAATATTTCTTCTACTAAATGACAATATTATCACGCCAAAACTCTAGATGTCATCTGCAAGTTCTCTCTTTCCTGACTTTCTCTGCCCCCATGCAAATCTTAGCAAGACTTGTGGCCTCTATCTCTTGAATAGATAAAAAATCTCTGTTTGTCACATCTCACTTGATTTACCAGCAAAGAGAGTTTTCTCTGTGAACAGTCCACTGTCTACTGGCCCCAAGTCCAGGATGCACAGTCAAGAAAGAGGGTGGGCAGCCAAGAGCAGTAGTCAGTTGGGGTCTGCACGTCATGGAAGGGAGTGTATGCACTAGGCATAGCCTAGGTGAACTCTGGATGGTCAGGAGCTCCACCTTGGTGTGTGTGATTATTAATTTTGTGTGTTAATTTGCCTAGGGTATGGTTCCCAGTTGTTGGGCCAAACACTAGTCTAGTTGCTGTTCCACAATGTAACCTAATGTTAATTGTAATGTAATTACCTTCCATTATGTAATCTAATTTGTTATAATCAGTCTTTCAATTGAAAGGACAATTTCTTAGATGGAAATTAGGGTGTATGTTGCCTCCAAAATGCAACTTCCCATTGCAAGTCTGCAGGAGCCTTCAGTCTGCTGCCTGACCTATAGATGTTGGACTTTCCAGTCCCCATATCCTGTGAACGAATTCCTTAAAGGAAATAAGTCTCTCTCTCTGGTTACGCTTTTCTAGAGAACTCTGACTATAACATTGGAACGCACAGCCATTTGGGGACGGAGCAGGAAAAGACCAGGCCTATCATCTCATCCTCACCTCACTCAGCTTCTCTAGTTTAGAGAATGCTAGAGGTATTCCTGTTACAGGGGCTGAAACACCGTATGTGTAGAAAAGAAAGTGGTGGCAGAGGTGTGAGTCCTGGGCCTGGAGTTCTGCTCTCTCCTCACTCTGCCTTTAGCTGCCACCCAGCTACTCTAGGAGTAACATACACACAAATATCCATTAACTGGGCTTCTCTTTACAGAAACTATAAATCAAAAGTGTTATGTTCTGAACCCCAACTGTCATTGCAATGTGATTTACTGTAAACAGACAAATTAGTCTTTTGTATGAAGATCATTCACCTTTAAATATTAAGATGGGAAAGTTTTTCCATCTTCTTTGGTCTGTTTTTACTATATCTTGAGGGCAAAGACGTCCAGTATCAAAATGGAAACTGATGGGAGACATGATTGAATTTCAGCAGCTTGGTTTTACAGCTGACAGTTTTGGACTCTGATCCAGACTAACACCTGGGGAATTGGAATGCGACTGGGTCTTAGTTTACTGCAACTGTAACTTGAAATTCAGTGTTAATTCAATTCTGTAATTGATTTCTGTAGTAATACTGCCTCGGAAACCCAAGGAGGGGTCGCTATGAGTCGGGGCTGACTCAACGGCACATAACAACAACAACAACAATTGATTCAGCCGTGAATCCTCACCTTCCATGTGGAAGATCTCGGTTCAATTCAGTGTAGGTTTGTGTGTTGCTACGATGCTGAAGGAGCTTCCAGACTAAAACAGACCAGGAAGAAAAACCTAGTGATCTTCCAAAACTCAGCCAGTGAAAACCCTGTGGATTACAACAGTCTGATCCTTAATTGATCATGGGGATGACACAGGTCCAGCCAGTGTTTCCTGCCAACTTGATGGCAGCTGATGACAATCATGTTCTTTGTTCCTTTGAGGCCAGTGACATCTTAAGATAAGCTTATTTCTTTGTATCTTTTGCTACACTCTTCCCACCACAGTGGGTCAGGGTACATACTAAATGAGCTGACATGCATGAAGACATAGGCTAGAGTGGGCAATAAATACTAGCTCATCATTGTTCTAAACTTCAGAGCCCAAAGGAGCCAAATTAAAAAAAAAAAAAAAAAATCCACAGAGTTGTTGGGAGAAGATCAGCTGTGATGTGGTGAGATGGAAGTAATCCTAACAGTAAAGGATTTTGTCTCAAAGTTCAATTTGAAAGAGAATTAAAACATGAGACAAAAAGACAAGGAGTCTGGTTCAGAGCCTGCTTCAAGGTGAATAGTGGAACTTTCCTGAGCAATGTGTGTTGGCTCTTCACGGTGCTACGCATGTATTTGAAATTTCAGACCTGAGAGGTACTGAGGGAGTCTTGAGGAAAGAACTCACCATAGAATCAAGGAGAAAGGAAGATAGGAATCCTCTAAAAAGTCTCAATAATGCTTCTCTCTGGGTAGTAGGGCCTAGGGGATGGCCTCAGGCCTAAGGCAGTCACCCACCACACCCAAGGCTGGCGGTTCAAACCCACCAGCTGCTCCCCGCCAGGAAGCCAGATCTATCTTTCTAGGAGTTCTGGTAGCATAGTGCCTAAGGCATTTGACTTCTAACCACAAGGCTGGCAGTTCAAACCCACCAGCCACTCCTCGGAAGGAAGGTTGACAATCTACTTCCATAGTGATACTGCCTCAGCAACCCAAGGAGCGGTCGCTATGAGTTGGGTCTGACTCAACAGCACATAACAATAACAACTGGGTAGTAGCAATTCAGGTGACTTCCTTCTCTCTACTCTTTGGTAGTTTCCAACTTTTCCACAATGAACATACATTACAATCACAATAAAACTCCAGTGTGATGCTCTTTGCTTTTTGGTCCTTCTCTTTTCTGACTCAGAGGAGAAACATGAGGATCAAGAGGAGGTCCAAATCATGTAGAGCCAGAGACCCGCTGGAAACTTTGCTTTCAGGAACATTCTCTTTCTTCAAGGTTCTAATGTCAAAGGAGAAGATAAATACAAATTTGGAAGCAGAGTCTCCTTGGATCTCTCCATTTTGAAGAAGCCTCTCCACGCTGGGAGCTGGAGGATCTGTCTACATCACTTGCAGCTCAAGAACAGCATTGTGTGAAAGGAACTAGTACAATATTTACAGATGAGAAACTGAGGCTCAACAGAGAAGGGACTTGCTGAACTACCACCAATGGACAGAGCTAGTCATTAACATTAATGGAAATGAATTAGATAGGTCATTTCTAAATGGCAGCTATTTTAGTAAAACTTTTACAAGTTTGGTGTGTGTCTGTATGTATAGCATAGTGACTTTCATGTGATATTAATAATATTATTTGATAATTTCAGCATTCCGTTGGATCACCTGTTTTGGGAATAGGCACATATATGTATCTCTTCCAATCAGTTGGTCAGGTAGCTGTCTTCCAAATTTCTTGTCATAGACAAGTGCTTTCAGAGTTGCATGTTTGTTGAAACATCTCAGTGGGTATTCTGCCAATTCCTGGAGCCTTGTTTTTCCCCAAAGCCTTCAGTACATCTTGGATTTCTTCCTCTAGTACCATTGGTTCTTGATTACATGAAGAAATGATTGAATATTGACCAATTCTTTTTGGTACAGTGATTGTGTATTACTTCCATTTTCTTTTGACATCTTCTGCACCATTCATTTTTCCCTCCAATAGAATCTTTAAATATTGCAACTTGAGGCTTGAACTTTTTTCTTCAGTTTTTTTCAGCTTGAGAAATGCCAAAGATATTCTTTCCTTTGATTTTCTAATTACAGCTTTTTGCACATTCCATTATAATACTTTACTTTGTGTTCTTGGGCTGCCCTTTGAAATCTTATGCTTAGCTCTTTTATTCCTTCATTTCTTCCTTTCACTTCAGCTACTCTGTGTTCAAGAGCAAGTTTCTGACATGCACCTTGGTCTTTTTTTTCCTGTTTTTTTTTTTTTTTTTTTTTTAAATGACCTTTTGCTTTCTTTCATGTATGATGTCATTGATATTATCCCACAACTTGTCTGGTCTTTGGTCATTAGTGTTGAATATGTCAAATCTATTCTTGAGATGGTTTCTAAATTCAGGTGGTATATACTCAAAGTCTTACTTTGGCTCTCATGGACTTGTTTAATTATCTTCAGCTTCAACTAGAGCTTGTATATGAGCAATTGATAATTTGTTCTGCAGTTGGCCCCTGGGCTTGTTTGGACTGATGATATTGAAATTTTCCATTGTCTCTTTCCACAGTAGTTGATTTTATTCCTGTCCACATGTTTCATCACCATTTATGTTGTTGAAACAAAGATATTTCTAATGAATAAATTATTGGTCTTGCAAAATTCTACCATAATTTTTCAGCTACTGATCCTTCTTTGTTTCCAACTTTCACATTCCAATCACCAGTATTTACCAATGCATCTTGACTGCATGTTTAATCAGTTTAAGACTGTAGAAGCTTAAAAATCTTCAATGTCTTCTTCATCTTTGACATTAGTGGTTGGTGTGCAAATTTGAGTAATAATAAAAACTGGTCTTCCTTCAAACAAATGGATGTTATCCTATCACCGACAGTGTTACATTTCAAGATAGATCTTGAATTGTTCTTTTTGATGATGAATGCAGCACCGTTCCTCTACAATTTGCCATTCCTGGCATAGTAGACCATAAGATTATCTCATTCAAAATGGCAAATACCAGTCCATTTCAACTCACTCATGCCTAGAATTAATCTGTTTTATTGACTATGCAAAGGCATTGCACTGTGTGGATCATATAATTATGGATAACATTGCAAAGAATGGGAATTCCAGAACACTTAACTATGCTCATGTGGAAACTGTACCTAGACCAAGAGGCAGTTGTTAGAAACAGAACAAGGGGATACTGTATAGTTCAAAATCAGAAGAAGTGTGCAGCAGGGTGGTATCCTTTTACCATATGTATTCAATCTGTATGCTAAGTAAATAATCTGATAATCTGGACTATATGAAGAAGAACATGGCATCAGGATTGGAAGGAAGATTCATTAACAACTTGTGACAAAGCTGATGACACAGTCTTGCTTGTTGAATGTTAAGAGGACTTAAAGAACTAACTAACATAGATCAAAAACTACACACTTCAATATGGATTACACCTTCACATAAAGAAAACAAAAATCCTCACTTGGACCAATAAGCAACATTGGGATAAATGGAGAAAATATTGAAGTTGTCAAGGATTTCACTTTACTTGGATCCACAATCAACATCCATGGAAGCTGTAGTCCAGAAATCAAACAATGTAGTGCATTGGGCAAACCTAACCTCCTTAAAGTGTTAAAAAGCAAAGATGTTACTTTGAGGACTAAAATATGCCTGACCCAAGCCATGGTATTTTTAACCACCTCATAACCATGAGACAGCTGGACAATGAATAAGAAAGACTGAAGAATCCATGCCTTTGAATTGTGGTGTTGGGGAAGAATATTGAATATACCATGGATTGCCAGAAGAATGAACAAATCTTTCTGGGAAGAAGCATAGCCAGGATGTTCTTTAGAAGTGAAGATGGCAAGGTTTTGTCTCACGTACTTTGGACCAGTCTTTGGAGAAGGACATTATGCTTGGTCAAGTAGAAGGCCAGTGAAAAAGAGGAAGACCCTCAATGAGATGGATTGACCCAGTGGCTGCAACAATGTTCTCAAAATAGCAATGATTGTGAGGGTGGTGCAGGACCGGGCAGGGTTTCATCTGTTGTACATAGGGTTGCTATGAGTCGGAACTGACTTGATGGCATCTAACAACAACAGCAACAATGGTAGGTGAGGAGTCCCTGGATGGCACACCTACCATAGACCCTCTGTTTTTTAAAACATTTGGTTAGGAGTTCTGGCAAGATGGCAGACTAGGCAGGACTGCACAGACCCTCTTCAACAAAGAAAAGGGAAACCAATTAACACAGACACAGAAGATAATC
>NW_006921649.1:10021884-10030219 GCF_000298275.1 Orycteropus afer afer | reverse complement strand
TATAAACCATTTTGTTAGATGGTTGCTCCAGTTGTGCCAGTTCTGAGGCTTTCTGAATTCTAACCTAGTTTCCAAATCCCAGACAGGAACTTGAGGACTGTTATATGTTCAAACCTGTTGTGGGAACATTATTGTCACTAGAAATTTGGGACCGATGCGGCCTTTGGAGTGACCCATTTAAAACACAAATCCGAACATTCGGCTCCATTCATTCATTCTCTCACTCATTCACTAAACAAATGCATACTGTTCCTGTCACAACCTGGACACCTAACTAGACACTATGACCTCAGTAAAGTATAAGACAGACCTCTCCATGCTCCCACCAGCAGCAGGAAGAGCATGTCTGTATATGTGTACAAGGTCCTTCATGACCTGACTCTCCCCCTTGACTTCTAACTTCTCTCCTACCACTTCTAAGAAAAGTGATGGCTTGTGGAATACCTCATACTCCTTTTGTTTCTATATCATCCCATGCTAATTTTTGCCTTTGTACTGATCCCTCTGCCTACAATGCCATTCCTTTAGGCCCAGCTCAGGTCTTCCCTATTCTATCAAGGAGCCTCCTTATATATCTCTTAGTCTCTGTGAGGCTCCCTATCCAGTTACCACACCTGCATCTCTGTCTGTTTCCCTCCCTAGTTGTTGTGAACCCTTTGAGGTCAAGGTCCAGGTATCTATCATTCACTTCTCAGGATGCCTAGAGGCTAGTACCTGGCTGAGAGTTGGTGCTCAGTGAAGGTTTGCTGAATGAGTGAGAATATCTAGGGCTGCCTCTCATCCTGCTTCAAAAACCCACCAGTCTTCAGGTACACACACATACAGGCCCCGGTCCAGGTGCTGAAGTCTCTCCCAACCTACCACCAACAGATAGTCAAGCATCTTAGGTGACAGGATAGCTGTTTCTGCAGGAGCTGACCCACAGAAGTGAGAGATAATAGTAAAGTGGTGATTATTTTAAGCCACTGTGTTTGGGGGTAGTCACTGGTATAGCAGTAGATATTGGAACAGCCTCCCATGGATGGAACTCAAGTAGAAACAGCTGGCAGCAAGGAAATGCAGCCTGAAGGATTAGGCTTCATCCCACCCCCACATCAAAGATGTGGTGAAACCCATGTGAAATTGTTCACTGCAAATTAATAAGTAAGCACAAGTAAGCCTGTGTTTACCTTGCTATTGGGTAATGTGACACCATTGCCTGCTGTCAAATCAGCCCCAACTCATTGCTACCCCATGCACAATGGGACAAAAGGCTACCCAGTCTTGGGCCTCTCATGATTGGTGAGGATTAGATCAACCCTTTGCGACATGTGAAACCTCTTCTGCATAATGGCAACACACAAGCCTCCACTCATAGATGGGTGGTGGCTATGCATGAAGGACATTGGCCAGGAATTGAGCCCAGATCTTCCTCATGAAAGGTGAGACTTGTACCACTGAACTACAGAGCCATATTACTCTGACTGCTTTGGGAAGGCAGACCAGAGGGAAGCCAGAGCTCTGAGGCTTTAAGCACAGGAAAACAGCAGTCCAGGTCAGCACTGGGCCTGTTTTGCACTCTCTTTCTCCACTGACAACTACCCCTTTGGGGGGCTAAGTCATTTCTAGTGTCTTGTACCAACCACCCATATGCTTCCTCCCAAATGTAAATCTTTTCTGATTTTCTGCCCCCTGGCAGAACCATTGGTCAATGAGCAAGATGACTGATTGGTCTGAGAGTGACTTGCTTCCAAAATAGGATTTATTCTCGCATAGCAGGGACATGGTAATTAAGCTTTGATATAGTTGGGAGACGAGTTTCCCCAAGCAGAACATCAATCTTAGTGCACATACAAATAAGTAGAGGAATAGAAACAGGGCAGTGAGCCCAGAGGGTAATGTCCCATTTTGTTCACATTGGAAGCCAGGTCTGCCCCTTTTATGACACATCAAGGAGGGGCAAGAGCACTCTGGTCAATCTAAAACTGGGGGAGTAAGTCCATACACTTATGTAGATCAATATATTCCAAGTGGCTTATGTTATGGATTAAATTGTGCCACCCCCAAAGATGTTGAACCCATAATCCCCATACCCATAAATTTGACTGTTTGGTAAAAGCAAAAACTAAAACAAAACATCTGGCATGGAGTTAACTTTGACTCATGGTAACTCTATGTGTGTCAGAGTAGAACTGTGCTCCACAGGGTTTTCAATGGCTGACTTTTTGGGAATAGATCAGCTTATCTTCCAAGGTGCTTCTGAGTAGATTCAAACCTCCAACCTTTCAGTTAGTAGTAGAGTGTGTTAACCATTTGGAACATGCAGGGACTCCAGGAACATAATAAGCACTCAATAAATGTAGGAGGATGCTGTTGGTACATATTTATCACCAGAACGTCAGCTCCATGAAACAAGGATTCTGTCATTCCTCAACATGTCCTGTTTGTGTAGCATCCTTAAAGATGTTATCAGTGAAGTTAGCATGAGGTCTTACCATGAGTCCTAATCTAATCATAGTGCTCTCTTTATAGAAGAGGACAAAAGACAAAGAGACAGAGAGAGAAAGGACTTCACGGAACACTGCAGCTGCAAGTTAAGGTATGCCTGGAGCTACCAGAGGCTAGGAGAGAGCATGAAACAGAGTCTCCCTCAAAGCCTCAGAAGAAATTAGTATGACTGACACTCTGATCTTGGACTCCCAGCCTTAAGAACTATAAGACAATAAATTTCTATTCTTTAAAGTCATTCACTTAGTGGTATTTTGGTATAGGAGCCTTAGGAAACTAATATAACCCATCAATATATTCAAGACCTGCCTTTAGTGAAAATGCTGTCATGAGTGGAACCACATAGTTCCAATATCTACTGCTATACCAATGTATGCAAATTTAACCAGGTAGTAGTAAAAACCTTTTGGTCATGGGGGAGGGGAAGATAACTCAGAGTGGAGGAGAAACTCAGCCTCAACACCTAAAGCAACACTCCAGAATGAGTTACGAAAGGACAGAGGTGAAAATGCCATCCCCTCTACTGACCTTGGTTTCCACATAGCTCTCCTTGGTAGAGCATCACATAGGCTGAATGTGACCTGAAAACTTACATATGTAGTTTTTGTACAATATGGCTCCAAACATGCACCAACTTCCTCTTCTAGTGCACAATTAAAGAAAGAAACATTTCTCCCAAAAGAAATAAATCCGGTTTTGGAGCTGGTATATTTGCATGCATTGTATTTTTAAGAATTATTTAAGGGATTTCAAGAGTAATTTTGACTAGACCCAATTTTCATCTTTTGTGCTGACTCCAAAGCCACTTGGTTATTATTTTATAATCTTTTTATATTGTTAACTTAACGATGCATATTTTTATAAATGGTAATGATGCAAACTTGATCTTGGCTCATTTTTGAATTGTTAAAAATTTCAGATTAGCTTATTCCAAAATAATGGTTTTATGATGCATATTATAGAGTTCAGAACAGCCTAATGTTAATGCTCTGCTACTATATTCCAAAATGCCATAAAGATAATTTCTGTTCACATAATTAACTAGACAATGTTAATACACGTTATGTAGCTGAATGTGAAACAACTGATTTCATACATACTCTGGAAATTAGTTAACATTGTAATTTTGGCTAACAAATGGCTAACCTAATTTAGCCACAGGTGAACTTGAGTGTACGCAAATGCTTGAGATACACGTAACTCATGGACGATATCTGCATCAGAAAGAGTAATGAGTGAATCCAACAGCAGCTGGAATGAATACTTTCTTTGTTTTAAATAATATGTTTTACTCTTATTAAGTGCCTTAATATTCATGAATAAATGATTATATATATGAGTTTCCTACTATAATGACCCAGATACAGCTATTACCCCCAGTTTTTTTTTTAAATGGATACTCTGCATCAAAATACAACATGATTTTACTGTGAGTAGAGAAGTATATATATACCATTTTATGAATTTATTACGTATTTGTCAAAACGACTAGAAATTTAGTTCCTTTGGGGTTTCAGTTGTGATTGGCACAACATCTGACAAATGGAAAAGCAGGAGCCGAAGTGAATGGCATGGACACTCCAGAGCAAAAGAGCACAGAGAAAGCCGGAGTACACAGCTACAGGGAGCAAGGGAAACTTTTTGGAAGGGGGTTGGGGGATAAAACTGCCCCACATGGAGGGAAGGCTCAGGATTGGTGGAAAGTTTTGCAGTAGACATTTCAGGATGAAATGGCATACAGGTTGCTCTTGTTAGTGGCCGTGGAGTCAGCCCCTGACTCAAGGTGACCACACATACAGTGAAACAAAACACTCCCAACACTATGATGAGTTGTGGATGTGACCATTGCAATCTACTGAGTTTTCATTGGCTCATTTTCAGAAGTAGATTGTCTGGCCTTTCTTCTTAGTCTGAAAGCTCCACAGAAACAGGTTCACCATCATAGCAACATGCCCGCTTCCACTGATAGATGGGTGGTGGCTGCGTACGAGGTGCATTGGCTGGGACTCAAACCCAACTATCCTGCAAGGAAGGTGAGCATTCTGCAACTGCACCACTGGCACAGAGATTGGCAAGCGAAAAGGACAGTATGATTTCTGTAGAAAATAGGCTGCTGGGTGAAAAGGCTGCTTATGGATGAGTCAGACTAGTACCCTTTTTTCCTAGGAAATATCCTCCACAAATCAACTGTTTTTAGTGAAGACTGAAATATCGCTACAATATGACCTTATTCTCTGGTCACCCAGAGTTTGACACAGAGTGGGATCCATTAGTATTTTTCATGGAATGTTGTAACTGAGATAATGACATCAATTTCCTCTCTCTGTCTGGGTGACCAAGCTTTATATATAAACCTGGAGCTGTTGGTGATGTCTGCTACATGTATTGTCTGCCACATATATTGGGAGACTGACAACAGCACATCTGTAGCAATAGAGAAGAATGAAAGAAAGAAGTAAAGGACAGCAGAGATGAGAGACAGAGAAAGGGCTACCTAGAGCTGCTGTGCCATTCCAAACCTTGGTTCCACCTTAGCCCACTGCCACCCTACATCAGTATCTCTCCAAGAAGTCCTCTCTTTGGTTTAAGATAAGTAACATTGGTTTCTGTTGTTATTGCTACCAAGTCAGCTCCAACCTGTGGTAACCTTATATACAAGAATAAAATATTGCCTAGTCTTGTGCCAGTGACATGTTTATCGGTATGACTGAGACCATTGTTACAGCTACTGTGTCAATTTAACTCAATGAGGGTTTTCCTCATTTTCAGTGGCCCTTTATTTTACCAAGCATGATGTCTTTTTCTAGCAATTGGTGGTTTCTGTTACTTCGTACCAAATGACAGATATTTATGTGCAGCAGTTGCATGAAGTTGCATTGAGTAGAGAAGGCCTCACAAATTATTATGCAAAACCCAGTCTCCAATCCAGAGATAATCTACAGTTTGATATTTTATGATGATTTTGATGGAGGAGAAAGAAGAGGAAGCAAAGGAGAAGATATGTTTGTTACACAGTTTCCTGCTCTTTGGCAAGGTTGTTGAGCCCATCATGTCCAGGCAGCAAAATACACTTGCTGGAGGACATTTAGAAGCAATCAGCCATAGGACACGATAGCCCTTGAGACCAGAAGAACTAGATGGTGCATGGCTACCAATGCCAATCACTCAGAAAATGATCAAATCTGGAGATTCTGGATAGAGTGGGAGGGAAAACGTGGAACAAAATCCAAAAACTCAATAATGACCAGAATTACTGGTCAGATGAAATCCGGTGAGACTCCCAATACTATGGCCCTGGAATACATTTTATGCCTGGAGTAAAACTCACTCCCAGGGGCGGCTCTCAGCCCAATAGTTCACAAGATGTACATGCAGAACTCTCAACCCAGGATGCTGCACCCACAAACTCTATGGTAATACATCCCTTAGAGCAATAGACCATGGGACACCAGAAGGCCAACATTCAAACTGAGGAAATGCAGGACAAACAGGAGTGCATAAATATGAGAAACACAGGAGGAGGGTTGCAGGGTAGGGAGGAGAGGAGACTGGGTTAGGGTTGGACATGGTGAATGGGGAATGAAACTAAATGTATGTGTTACGTTGAATGTAAAATAAGCTCTTAAAATAAAAAAATAATAAATAAATAAATAAATAAAACCCAATGGGGGCTACTATGAGTTGGAATCAAAAAACAAAACAAAACAAAACAACAAAACACTTGCTGGAGCATTGTAGCCAAGCTAGGGAGAGAGTTCCTCTCATCATGTGCACCAACAACATACAAAATTGTACAACTAGAAAACTCTTCCTTCTTGTCAATATTGAAAGAAAAGGGGTCCAAAGCTGGGCTGTCTTTCTTCCACAGCCATTCTATCTCTGAGTCCTGCCTGCTCAGCAATTATTTTCATGAATAGTGTTCCAATTCGTTCACAGCCTCACCAACATTTGTTATTTTCTGGTTTTATTTCTTTTTTACTTAGCCATCCTTGTTGTAGTTGGTAGGTGCCGTCAAGTTGGCTCTGACTCATAGTGACCCAATGTACAACAGAACAAAACACTGTCTGGTCTTGTGCCATCCTCACAATCCTTGCTATGCTTGAGCCCATCATTGTATTTCATTGAGGGTCTTCTCCTGCTTCACTGACCCCATACCAAGCATGATATCCTTCTCCAGGGAATGGTCCCTTCTGACAACATGACCAAAGTAGGTGAGACAAAGTCAGGCCATTCTTGCTTCTAAGGAGCATTCTGGCTGCATTTCTTCTAGGACAGATTTGTTCATTCTTCTGGTGTCCATGGTATTTCAGTATTCTTCACCACCACCACAATTCAAAAGCATCAACTCTTCTTTGGTCTTCCTTATTCATTGTCCAGCTTTCACATGCATATGAGGAGATTGAAAAGACCTTGGCTTGGATCAGGCACACCTAAGTCTTCAAAGTGACATCTTTGTTTCTTAACACTTTAAAGAGGTCTTTTGCAGCAGATTTGCCCAGTCCAATATGACATCTGATTTCCTGACTACTGCTTCCATGGAGGTTGACTGTGGATCTAGGTAAAATGAAATCTCTGACAACTTCAAACTTTTCTCCATTTATTGTTATGGTGCTTATTTGTGAAGTTGGGTGGATTTTCATTTTCTTTATGTTGAGGTGTAATCCATACTGCAGACTGTAGTCTTTGATCTTCATCAGTATGTGCTTCAAGTCGTCTTCATTTTCATCAAGCAAGGTTGTGTCATCTGCATATTGCAGGTTGTTAATGAGTTTTCCTCCAGTCCTGATGCCATGTTCTTCTTCATGTAGTCCAGCTTCAGAATACAGATTGAATAAATATGGTGAAAGGATACAACCCTGTTGTACACCCTTCCTGATTTTAAACCATGCACTATTCCCTTGTTCTGTCTGAGTAACAGCCTCTTAGTCTATGTACAGGTTCCTCATGAGCACAATTAAGTGCTCTGGAATTCCCATTCTTCATGATGTAATCCAAAATATGTATGATCCACATAATCCAATGTCTTTGCATAATCAACAAAACACAGGTAGATATCTTTGTGGTATTTGCTTTCATCTACCTGACATTAGCAATGATATCTTTTGTTTCACATGTTCTTCTTAATCCACCTTGCATTTCTGAAAGTTCCCCATCAATATACTGAGGCAACCTTTTTTGAACTTTTTTTTTTTTTGGTGTGTGTCTGACAATGAATTTTTTAATGCATTTTATTGAAATATAATTTATGTACAGTGAAATACACAAAACTAGAGTGACATGGGTCAATGCATTTTTTTTTTTTTGCAGTGTTCCCTCCCCTCCCCTCCCACACCTGGCAACCAACAAAGAAAGTTTCCCTCCCTATATAAACCTTTCCTTGACCTTCCACAACAACGAAATAATACAAATATATTTGTCCTTCTGTGATTGACTTATTTCACTCAGCATAATGTCCTCCAAGTTCATCGATATTATGCGGTGTTTCACAGACTTTACATAATCCTTTAGTGCTGCATAGCATTCCAGTAGGTGTATGTACCATAGTTTTGTTATCCACTCTTCCGCTGATGGACACATAGGTTGTTTCCATCTTTATGCTATTGTAAATAGTGCTGTGATGAACATGAGCATGCATGTGTCTGTTCCTATCCTGGCTCTCATCTCTCTAGGATGTTGTTGTTAGGTGTCATCGAGTCATTTCCGACTCATAGTGACCCCATGCACAGCAGAACAAAACACTGCCCAATCCCACACCAGCTCCACAGTCCCTGCTATACTTGAGCTCATCATCGCAGCCACCATGTCAATCCATCTCGTTGAAGGCCTCCCCCTCTTTCATTGACCCTCC
>NW_006921649.1:10006694-10017019 GCF_000298275.1 Orycteropus afer afer | reverse complement strand
CCTAAATATAATTCTTTTGAATTCCTTCTCAGGGAGTTACAATGCTGCATCTTCCTCAGGGATGTGCTTTGGGTCTGTATCCTGGTCCCTTGTTTCTCCTGCTTTATCTTGCTTCTTTGTGTGGACTGTGATGCTCTGTTGTCTCTGAGGCATTGTGATGTTTTTGTGTTTATATGTAATTGATGATTATATGTTGGAGTGACTTGCCCACAATTTTCATTTTCTTTGTTTTGTTTGTATGTTATCTATACAGGCAGGGTACTGTGCTGTGCTCCTTTATTCACTAGTTGACAGCACTTATACACTCACTACCTGTCTCCTTTCCTTTGTCAGCCTCTCGTATGTCCTTGGTGACCCTGGCTAACAGAGCCTGTTCTTAGGTCCTTGGAATCCGAATGAGAATGCTATCACTTTAAAATCCAAAATGGTTGCCACTTGTAAACATTCAAAATGGCTGTGCCCTCAATCACTTTAAGTATCTAAAATGGCCACTACTTGTAAACATTCAAAATGGCTGCACTCTCAGTCACTCTAAATATCCAAAATGGCTGCCATGTGTAAACAATCAAAATGGCTGTGCCCTCCGGACAGCAGAAAGTCCACAGCTCAGGTTGTCTCCCTCCTTGCTGTTTCCCTTCCTAGTCATAGGCCACCTGAGTAGTTGTCCCTGAAGCCCTTGGTGACTGGGACTGATCTTTAGGTCAATTCTCAAGTCCCAACACCACTTGGAAATATTCAGGCTGTTGGTCTCGTCAGAATAGCTGACAGTCCATAGCTCCAACTGTCTCAGTACTCACTGTTTTTGTTCAGGTTTTTCCACTAATTGGTGCCTAATCCACTTCTGTATAGTTTCTTTCAAAGCTCAGTGTTCCAGGATTATCTTCTATATCTCTGTCAATTGGTTTTTCTTTTCTTTGTTGAAGAGGGTCTGTGTTGCTTGTCTGCCTACTATTCCTCCATCTTACTGCAGAATCTTTTTTGAACTCTCTTGAGCAAAATTTTACTCATGTGTGATATTAATGATATTGTTCAATAATTTTCACATTTGTTGGATCACCTTTCTTTGGATTTAGGTTTAATTATCTTTCTAGTTCTTGGAGTTGTTGAGTTAGGCTGTTAATTTGAGAGCTTTTTTCTTTTTTATGTAGGCATTTACTGCTATAAGTTTCCCTCTGAGAACTGCCTTTGTTGCATCCCATAAGTTTTGGTATGCTGTGCTTTCATTTTCATTTGACTCTGAGCAATTTGTGACTTCTTCCTTTACCCGTGGATAGTTTAATAGTGTGTTGTTTAATTTCCACATGTTTATGTATTTTCCAGCTTTTTAATTTTTTTCTGTTATTGATTTCTAGCTTTACTCTGTCATGTCCAGAGAAAATACTTTGTATGATTTCAATCATTTTAGAAGATCAAGACTTGTTTTGTGACCTAAAATGTGGTGTATTCTGGAGAATTGCTCATGTGCAGTGGAGTAGAATGTATATTGCTCTGGTTTTGGATGGAGTGTTCTCTATATGTCTTTTTTTTTTTTTTTTTTAAATTGTGATTTGGGTGAAAATTTGCAGAGCAAATTCACTTTTCATACAGCAGTTAACATACACTTTGTTTCATGACATTAACCACAATTTACCACAATGCTACAGCTCCCTTTATATATCTATTAAGTCTATTTGGTTTATAGTGCCATTCAGGTCCTCTGTATCCTTGTTGATCTTCTTTCATGATGTTCTGTCTGACATTGAAAGTGGTGAACTAAAGTCTCCAACTATTGCTGTAGTATTATCTATTTCTCTCTTTAATTCTGTCAGTGTTTGCCTTATATATTTAGTTGACCTGATATTAGGTGCACATATACGTATGATTATTAAATCTTCTTGATTAATTTAACCTTTATCTCTGTAACTTTTATCTCTGTCTAACACGAAGACACAAATAGGTTAAAAGGGACAGGATAGAAAAGTATTCCATTGAAATAATAACCAAAAGAAAGCTGGTATAGCAATCTTAATGTTAGGCAAAGTACATTTGAAGACAAAATTTGTAAGAAGAGATAAAGATATATATTATATAGAGGTATGTGCCATATGTGACTTCTTGCTATTTTTTTGATTCTTGCTTGTCTGCAGTTCCCCATTGCTTTCCTCTGTTACCCAGTTCAGAGTTCCTCAAAGCTGAGTATTGTTTTCTTGTTGTATTTTTTTGGGAAGGTCAGAATGATGGTTTGTTTATGCTCCTATCTTTTCAGAATTCTAGAACTACACAGAATTTTCAATGACTATTTTTTGTGCAGTATGTTGCTAGGCCTTTTGTCTGAAGCACCTACAGGTGGACTTGACCCTGTACTCTTTTGGTTAGTAACTTCACACTTAACCATTCGCACCACTCAGGAATTCCAGCCCTCTTCCTTTCATCCTAGGAGCTCTGGTGGTGTAGTGCCTAAGGCATTGGACTGCTAACCAGAAGGCTGGCGGTTCAAACCCACCAGCCACTCCTCGGAAGGAAGGTTGGGCAATCTACTTCCGTAGTGATATCACCTCGGAAACTCAAGGAGGGGTTGCTATGAGTCAGTCGGATCCGACTCCATGGCAGTGTTGTTTTTCTTTTCATCCCAAGAGGGCAATGCTCCCTTTCCTCTGAATTTTTGGATACCTCAAAAGTGACCCAGTAGCTTCAGGCTTTCTATTCTTGTTCTTCTTCTCTTGTACACAGGGTTTCTATGAGTCAGAGCTGACTCAGCAGCACCTAACTACTACAACAACAATAATTCTTGTTCCTTGGCAGTCCCTTTCCCCCATCACAACTAACCTGGCAACCAGGTACTGAAATGCCCTGTTTTCTTTGTCTCCTGCTCTTTTCTCCTTCCCCACAGAGAGCTAGCTCCCCATTCTTCACCCTGATAGCTACAAATGCCTATTTATTTGCCAGCTAACTTCCTGGTGGTTTAATATCCCTTTGAATTACTGTACAATCTCTTTCAAGTTATATTTGATTATTTTTCACATTTAAAAACATGAACACAATTACCCAACAATGGCACGTGCTGTTACAGTCAACATAAAATAGTATTGCAATACTATATATGCATCTTAGACGTAGTCAGTCCCTGGAAATTATGTCTCCAGCATGGAGCGAGATCTGCCGTGATAGGTACCATATAAATGCATATGAGACAATAAATAGTTACAAAGGGAGAGGATGCTGAATAATTAACCCACCCGCCTCTCCAGGAACATTCTTTATAAATCTGTCCCAGGCGTTCATTTGTTTTTTTACAGAAGCAAATATTTAAAAGTAAAGAATAAGTAATATCCAGGAAGGAAAAACATAAAAAGGAAAAAACAGTGGGGAGGAGAAAGAAGATTATAGATGATAAGGGCTCCATGAGTGCTGGAACATCAACTGGGTGGCATTTGTTAAGGCAATGATTTGAGGACAGGATAGAGTTTTTCAATGGGAAGGCAGAATTGGTTTGGCATCAGACCTAAGCATTAGGCTTTTATGCTGGATTAATGAATGGACTGCTTTTCTGGTCCCAAGTCCATATGTAATTGGAGAGGGAAAAACCCACAGGGTTCATTCAGAAAGTTCTAGACCCCCCTTCTCTTACCCTAATCTCAACAAATCTCCAAGATTCTCAGGATAAGGAAGAGCTTTAATGTGATCCAATCTAAACTTTAGCTTTGATTTGCATACCTACAGGGAGATGTACTTACTACTTTTCAAGGGACTTACTTTGTCTCTGGCAGCCCTGAATTTTAGAAAGTTCTATCTATGCAGTCTCCAATGGCCTCTCTGACTTGTCCCTCTATGAACCAAGAATAACCCAAGCTCATCTGTACTTCAGCTATATTAACCAAAAAACCAAGCTTGTTGCTATAGATTCTAACTCAAAGTGATCCTATTAGACAAAGTAGAACTGCTCCCATAGGATTCCCAAGGCTGTTAATCTTTATGGAAGCAGACTGCCCCATCTTTCTCCCAGAGAGCAACTGATGGATCCGTACTGTTAACCTTTTGGTTAGCAGCCATGTGCTTTAATCACTGCACCACAGGGCTCCTTCTCACTGCCTTCAAATTGGATCCAACTCATAGTGACCCCTCTTTGGGTTTCTGAGGTGGTATCACTGCATAAGTAGATTGTCCAATCTTCCTTCCGAGGAGTGGCTGCTGGGTTTGAACCGCCAGCCTTCTGGTTAGCAGTCAAATGCCTTTGGTCCTATGCTACCAGAACTCAGCAGAGATCAAATTTCAAATCCCACCCACCCTTTTTCTTGGCTACCAGTTGCCATTGAGTTGATTCCAACTCATGGAGACTTCATGTATGTCAGAGTAGGACTGTGCTCCATAGGGTTTTCCAATGGCTGATTTTTTTGGAAGTAAATCACCAGATCTTTTTTCTAAGATACCTCTGAGTGGACTTGAACCTTCAACCTTTTGGTTAGCCAAGCACATTAACCATTTGCACTACCCAGCAAATGCTTGTCTTGGTAGTTTTCAGGTGCTGTCAAATCTGCTCCAACTTATAGCGACCCTATGTACAACAGAACAAAACACTACCCGGTCATGCACTATCCTTCTCCTGGTTATTGGACCTAAAATTCCCCTGATCTGAGATCCCTTTTGGCTCAGAAACTCCCTTTTAAGATGTGTTCCTTCTACACATCATTCATACCTTAGTAGGGAAGATAGTTGATATTCTGCAGGGAATTGCACTGGGAGAAAGAGGCTGTTTTTTTTTTTTTTTTTTTTTCTCTTTTAGTCAAGGGCATGCTATTATGATATCTTTTAAACTAGTTTAAAAATAATGCATCCAGATTTAAAAATAAGCAGCACATATTTGTATGGCATGAAAGACAAAATACCCAGCTCATTCCTCAGAATTAACCACTATTAATTTTTTGGTGTGCATATTTCCACACACTCTATGCATATACAAAAAGAAAAAAACAAAAACAAAACACTGTGTATCTATGTCTGTATCTGTAGATCTTTCACAGAAAATCTATGGCCAGGTATACTTAGCCTTAGAATCGTGCACTCACTCCTCACTAAATGACATGGGTAAGTACCAAAGATCAGTTCACTATGGGAAAATTGGCATTATGCAAAAATCTTCCATTTTGTAACCACATCAGATCACAAAATAAAAGATAACTACATCATTATATAACTTCCAAATTGCATCATTACATAATCGTCAAATTACATTACCACATAACCACCAAACCATTGAGAATCATGGCCCAGTCAAGTTGACACATAACCTTAACCATCACAGCCAGTGCTACCCTTGCCTCAACTTCAGAGCTTGTAACTACAAGACATATGTTGTTAATTCACAAGACAGTTGGATAGCACATGTTTTGTTATTGTCGTAAATGTGAAATGTCAGGTGAGACACTCGATAAATAAGGAGTAGGTGCAGTGTCATCTTAAATAAATTACAGTCTAACAATTGAAAATATTTAAAAAGAAATTTGAAATTTCCAGTTTCTATTATACTTCTTAGCTCTTGGTATGGTTATGATTTAAATTTTAGGCATTTGAATAGGTGTGAAATGGTATGTCATTGTGGTTTTAATTTACATTTCCCTAACAACTAACAGTATTGAGGATGTTTTCATGTGCTGGTCCCAGTTTCAATGCCCCGCACCTCCACCTCCACATTGGGAGTTCTGGTGGCATAGTGCCTAAGGCATTTGACTGCTAACCAGAAGGCTGGCGGTTCAAACCCACCAGCCACTCTTCGGAAGGAAGGTTGGGCAATCTACTTCTGTAGTGATACCACCTCGGAAACCCAAGGAGGGGTCCTTATGAGTTGGATCTGACTTGACAGCAGTGAGTTTTGGGTTTGGTTGTCGTTGTTGTTGTTAGGTGCCATCGAGTCAGTTCCAACTAATAGTGACCCCATGCATCACAGGCCAGACACTGCCTGGTTTTGTGTCATCCTCAAAATTGTTATGTTTTTGAGCCCATTGTTGCAGTTACTGTGTCAATCCAACTCATTGAGGGTCTTACTCTTTTTTGCTGACCCTCTATTTTACTAGGCATGATATCCTTCTCTAGGGCCTGGTCTCTCCTGGTAATGTGTTCAAAGTAATGAAGATGCGGTCTCTCTATCCTTGCTTCTAAGGAACATTCTAGCTATGCTTTCTCTAAGATAGATTTGTTCATTCTTCTGGCAGTCCATGATATATTTAATATTCTTTGCCAACACCATAATTCAAATGCATCAGTATGGATTATACCTCAACATAAAGGAAGCAAAAATTCTCACAACTAGACCAATAAGCAATATCATGATACATGGAGAAAATACTGACATTGTCACAGATTTCATTTTACTTGGATCTACGATCAACGTCCATGGAAGCAGTAGTCAAGAAATCAAATGATATATTATGATGGGTGAATCTTCTGCAAAAGATCTTTTTAAAGTATTGAAAAACAAAGAGGTCATTTTGAGGATTAAAGTGTGCCTGACCCAACCTGTGGTATTTTCAATTTCCTCATATGCATGTGAAAGTGGGACAATGAATAAAGAAGACCAAAGAAGAATTAATGCCTTTGAATTACGGTGCTGATGAAGAATGTTGAATATTTCATGAACTGCCAGAAGAATGAAGAAATTTGTCTTGCAAGAAGTATAACCAGAACGCTGCTTAGAACTGATGATAGAAAGACTTCATCTCAGTTACTTTGGACATGTTATCAAAAGGGACCAGTTCCTAGACAAGGACATCATGCTTGGTCAAATAGAGGGTCAGTGAAGAAGAGGAAGGCTTTAACGAATTGAACTGACTCATTGTCTGCAACAATGAGCTCTCGCATAGCAACAAGTGTGGGAGTGACAGGATCCACCAGTGTTTCTTTCTGTTCTACATAGGGTCTTTATGAGTCAGATCCAACTTGACAGCACCTAACAACAACAAGTCTTCTGTTGGTTACATATGCTGGAAATATCTACTCCCACTCTAAAGCTTTCATCTTACCTTTTTCATGACTTCTTTTGATGAACAGAGCTCTTAATTTTAATGAAGTGAAATTTATTCAGCTTTTCCTTCATGGTTTACACTTTTTGTAACTTGAAGAAATCCTTTTCTACCCTGAGGTTCTAAATATATTTTCTTAAATAGTCTGCTGAAACTTTTACATTTCTCCTTTCACATTTAGGTTTCAAATCCACTTGGAATTGATTTTTATGTATGGTGTGAAGTAGAGATTCAATTTAATTATTTTCCCAGCATAAATTACCAACCATCCCAGCACAATTATTTAAAGTCTATCACTTTTCCCCACTGTCCTACAGTGTGATCGCTGTCTTATATCAAGTATCTATATCTGTAGGAATCTTCTTCTGGGCTCTATATGCTTTTCCATCATCTCATTTGTTCATACCTGCACAACTGCACTGTACTTATTACTATGCTTTATACTAAGTCTGGGGTTCCTGGGTGGTAGTAGTGGGAATAGCATCATATCCTGTCTAATTTAAGAGCAATAATGAACAAGATCAGCCCAAAGCTGATTCACGTAAGGTAGAGGTCAGACATACTCTTTTTTTTTTTTTTTAATCAACTTTTTACCAATTCTAACACTACCTGTCCATCCAACTGCACTCTCTACTTCTCTTCTGGGTTCCATAATCCAATGGTTACACAGAACTCACAGACCATACTTAAAGTTAAGTGGCTTATTAAGGAAGTAACAGGGTACAACTCAGTATCAGGATCAGAATCAGGAAGCATGTAGGCAAGTCTCCCTTTTGTACAAATCGGCTGCAAAAGACCTCTTTAAAGTGTTGAAGAGCAAAGATATCTTTTTGAAGACTAGGGTGCACCTAACCTAAGCCATGGTGTTTTTAATCACCTCATATGCATGTAAAAGCTAAACAATGAATAAGGAAGACCGAAGAAGAGTTGATGCTTTTGAGTTGTGGTGTTGGCAAAGATTAGTGAAAGTACCATACACTACCAGAAGAACTAATAAATTTGTTTTGGAAGAAATGCAGCCGGAATGCTCCTTGGAAGTGAGAATGGCCAGACTTCATCTCATCTTCTTCGGTTATGTTGTCAGAGGGGACCATTCCTTGGAGAAGGATATAATGCTTTGTAAAGTGCAGGGTCAGTGTAAAAGGGTAAAGCCCTCAAAGAGATGAATTAACACAGTGGCAGCAAAAATGGACTCAGGTATAGCAAATATTGTGAGGCTGGTGTAGGACTGGACAGTGTTTTGTTCTGTTGTACACAGGGTCGCTGTGAATCAGAGCCAACTCAACGGCACCTAACAACAACCTTCTATATCCTTTCTGGTGTTTGTTTCCTTTATCAATTAATGGAATTTACATATTAAAATTGTGGATCCATGTATTTTCCTCTGTTGAGTTTTGCTTTATGTATTTTGAGGCTACGTTATTAGGTGAAGAAGTATAAAAATGTTCTATTTCCTAATAAAATGAATCGTTTATGATTGTATAGTAGTCCTATTTCCTTGGTGATTGTTTTCCCTTAAAATCTATTTTATTCAACATTAATATAGTGACACCAGCTTTCTTGTGGTTAATTATTGTGTGAAACTACTTTTTCCACCTTTTACTTCAACCTCTATGTATGGTTATGTCTTCGGTCTACCTGTTATAAAGAATACATCTGTATTTTTGTTGTAGTTGAATGCAGTTTGACAATATTTGTCTACAACTGGAATATTTTTTTAACTTACAGTAATTTTATTTATGAGGACATTTTGATTTATTTCTACCAATTTATTTTAAGCTTTCTACTCATATTACCTCTGAATAACCAGAGACTTGCAAATCTTCACGTGCTCCTGGTAAAAGAATATATGGAACTTATATCTGAGTTTTACAGAAAAGAAGCTCAATCTGTGAAGGCAAGGGAGAAGGTTTTGTTTCAAACACAGTAGAAAAATTATGTATATTTTTACAATGATTAGAATGATATAGTAGCTCACATTTATTGAGCCAGGAAGACCAGTGAGAAAGTGAATATTGGAATATTAACAATAATTATCGCTATATAAGGAGCTCTGGTAGCATAGTGGCTAAAGCACTTGACTGCTAACCAGAAGGCTGGCGGTTCAAACCCACCAGCCACTCCTCGGAAGGAAGGTTGGGCAATCCTACTTCCGTAGTGATACTGCCTCGGAAACCCAAGGAGGGGTCGCTATGAGTCGGGGCCGACTCGACGGCACATAACAACAACAACAACAACATATGTGATAGCTAAGGTTGTGTGTCAACTGGGCTGGGCTGTGATTCTAAGTGGTTTAGCAGTTATGATGTAGTCATCTCCCATGATGAGATCTGACGTAATGTAATCGCTTTCATGATGAGCTCTGCTATGAGCAACCAATCATGTGAAAAGAAAACCTCTGGCAAAGCTCTCTGTCATTTTTCTCTGTCTGGATCCTGCACCTGGCTGGTCATGCATGATCTGACCTCCAGTGGCTGGACTTGAACCAGTGGCCAGCTTTATTGTCTGCCAATCATGAGATTGTTGCCTTTGCAGCCTGTCACCAACAGCCTGTCATCTTATTGACTGCAGTAGTTAAGATTGTGTATCAGCTTGACTGAGCAGTGGTTTTGAGTGGCTGGGCAGCTGCATGTAGTTATTCCCCAAGATGAGACTGTAATCACCTCCATGACAGAATGTGCTGTGAGCAGCCAAGTAGTTGCCTTCAGAGTATGGCTTGCTTCTAGGAGAAGCTGAGAGAAAGGTCTCTAGCTTTTTGCACATCTGGACCCTGCATTTGTCCAAATTCTGGCCTGCCAAGTTGCCTGCTGATCTTGGGATTGTTCCTGGACTTGAACCAGTGGTCTGTTGTGCTGCCTGCCAATCTTGGGATTATGCCATTTTACCTTTTAATCTTGGGTTTGTCAGGATCGGCAGCCAGCAGCTGCATGAGTCAGAAAAGGCCTCTAGCTTAGTGGGCTGGAAACAGGAAGCAGAGCTGAAGGCCAAGGTTGAGGGGCTTTCACCCAGCCCCTAGACCTGGCATTTTGAATTCAGACTTCTAGCCTTCTAAACTGTAAGAGAATAAATACCTGTTTGTTAAAGCAATCCACTTGTGGTATTTCTATTATTGCAGCATTAGAGAATCAAGACACCTGCTGATCTTGAACTTGTTAGCCCTGAAGCCAGCAGCCTGCTATATTGCCTGCTGATCTTGAGTTCATCAGCCTTTGCAGCTACATGAGTCAGAAGCTTCCAAGCTTCCAGCTTGACATGTGACCCATAGACTTGGGACTTGATATCCTCTACAACTTTATGAGCCATTCCCTTGAGATAAATTTCTCTCTCTTTCCA
>NW_006921649.1:10003670-10006594 GCF_000298275.1 Orycteropus afer afer | reverse complement strand
TATATATGATGAGCTGGTTTTGCTTTTCTAGAGACCCAGCCTAAGACACTATAGCTCATATTTCTCAAACATTTACAAGTGCCAGGCACTGTATCACACCCATTACATCTATTAACTGATCTAATTCTCACAGCAATCCTGTGAGGTAGGTATTACCATCAGATTCATTTGATATACAGGGAAACTGAAGCATAGGGAGTTATATGACTTTCCCACAATCAGGCAGCTGGGAAGTGGCAAAGTCAGAATTTTTGGTCCCCAGGTTCTGACTTTGAGTCATCATTATTTGATACCTATTAGTACTTGGTATCCAAGCAATCTGGCATGGGACCAAAGAGGAGACACTCAGACAGCACAGTGGAAGTAACGTGCTCTTGACTGTGCCAGGTCTTTTAATTCTAGACACAACTCTGGCTACCACTATACCAATTCTCCTCCTCTTTTTTCTAGAGGGCTCTCAATGTCCTGATCACACATTACACAGGGCTAAACCCCCTGCAGAATAGCAGACATCCCTTGAGCATCCTTTCATGGTCACTGTTTTTGTTGTGACTCACTTTCTCCATGACATCAGCTCCTATCCTGGGAAACTGGCCTCTTGAACTTCTTTGCCAAGCTGTTAACCCAAGCATGGTTTATAAAGAAACCAGAAAAAGACAGAAGGAGGGATGCCAACTGGCCTATCGGGGCCACCTTCAAACCTCCTGGTGGTATTCTCACCTCTCTGCTCTGAAAAGGGAAAGGAACTCACATTTTTGTATACTTATTATGTTCTGGGTACTGGACTAGCTCTTTACCTACATTATCTCTTCTCATCTTCCAACCCTGGCTGTTACCCAAATATTCAGATGGGGAAAAATGCTCAGAGAGTGTAAGTGATTGGCTCCAAATCACATAGCCAGTAAATAGCAGGTCCAGGATTTTACCCCAGGACCTGCCCAGGCCGTGGCAGGTGTGCTGACATTAGTTAACCCTTCTTCTTCTCCTCACTCTCTAGATTCCTGCCACTATTTACCATGTTGGGGAGTGAGTGGGTACATCAGATTCCTAGAGCTGCCATAACAAATTACACAAATGAGTGGCTTAAAACAACATTTTTTTTCCCCTCACAGTTCTAAAAATAAAGTCTGAAATGAAGGTATCAGCAGGGCCATGTTCTTTCTAAAGGATGGAGGGGAGAATCCTTCCTCGCCTCCAGCTCTTTCTTAGCTTGTGGGAGCATCACTCCAATCTACGCCTCCATCTTCACGTGACCTACTCCCCTGTGCCTGTGTCTCCTCTGTTTCTCTCCTTCTTTTAAGGGCGTTGGACATTGGATTTAGGGCCTACTTGGACCCACCAGCCACTCTGTGGATGGAAGATGGGGCAATCTACTTCCATAAAGGTTTACCACCTCAGAAACCGAATTGGGGTGGCTATGAGTCCCAATCAATTTGATGGCAGTGGATTTGGTTTGGTTTGGTGGTTAATCTAGGATACTCACACCTTGAGATGCTTAACTTAATGGTATCTGCAAAGATCCTTTTCCAAATAAGGTCACATTCACAGGTACTGGGAGTTTGGATTTAGATAAACCTTTTCAAGGATCACAATTCAACCCACTACAGTGGACATGCAAAGTTGTGTAATGCTAGAAGATCTGAATGCAAAAGAAAGCCGTTCATGTGGTCTGAGTCTTTTCCCACCAAGACCTATGCATATCTTGGGGGTATTGGGAGGATGGAGTCTCCACAGTGGGAGATATATCCAGGATCTTGGGAAATCCCTTTTTAAATAAACCCCCAGATTATAAAGGGCTTTGAGAACCTACCCCCCAAAAAATAGAATAGACTCACTGCTATCGAGTCAATTTGACTCATAGTGACCCCTCCTTGGGTTTCCGAGGCAGTATCTCTATGGAAGTAGATTGCCCAGTCTTCCTTCCAGGGAGTGGCTGGTGGGTTTGAACCTCCAGCCTTCTGTGTAGCAGTCAAATGCTTTAGGCACTATGCCACCAGAGCTCTTTTGAGTACCTAAGCAAGATATTAAAAGGTTTTAAACAGGGTATGTATGTAAGAAAGAAAGAGAAAAAAAGGGAGAGGGAAAGATACTCAAAGAATGGTCAAGTTGTTGAATGTACTTGCTGGGTGCCCCCATAACTCTGTGTCCCCCCACAGCCCCTCCCCCTCCCCCCAACAGTGAGTGGTATCTTGTTTGAAAACCAAGGTTCAACCAATTCCTAATAGGTGCATAGCATTCTGGGTTTTGGTGAATCAGAGCGGGGTGGTGGAGTGGCATCTGCCCATAACATCCCTCTGCGTTTCCTAGCTCCACTTTTACTTCTAGAAGCCGCAGGGAGTCAAAGACTTTAACAAACACTATCACCACTAGCAGCACCAAGAACACTTTCAGCCTTCCCAAATTCATGCTGGAAACTCCCTTGCACACGAGTTGCTGAGAGGATGGCCTACAGGCACTTGTTTAGGCACCTCTAGTCATCTTGGCCTGTGCAGCAGGATTTAGCACCTGGGTCTCAGCTTCCACCCCCATCTGGAAGTGAAGGGTTAATCAGCATCAGGCCTCTGCTGGGACAGGGTTTTAGTAGGGTTGTACCTGAGGGTTTGGGAAGAGGTAGGGGGCCTGGCTGAGCAAGATGAAGGGGTCATGCTTTGGGGGGCAGGTTCATAACTCTCCTACCCTTTGTCCCCCCTCTAGAGCCCCTTTTTCCTTGCCTAGTTTTCTTTTCTGAGATAATGGGGTGAAAATGTATGGGGATCCCAAGATATAAAGTCTGAGGAACCTCTTTGCCACCTAAGCTGAATGGTACACATGGCTATAACTTTTGCTGTTGGCCCTTGGGATGCTGGGAAAGGGGAAAGTTTAGGCCACAGTGTATATATATATATATATATATATATATATATATATATATATATTTTTTTTTT
>NW_006921649.1:9987388-10003570 GCF_000298275.1 Orycteropus afer afer | reverse complement strand
TTTCCTTCTTTACTTCCTTCAATAGATGTTTACCTTGCTCCTCCTTTTTGTCAGTCTCTAAGAATACAATGTGAACAGAACAGAAAGGGCCAGAGTCTCTTGGAATTTGGTCTCTGTGTCTTGATGTCTTCTCTGAGGGTGTCCATATCCTTACTGGTCTCCCTACTTCTACTCTTGGTCCTCTACAACCCATTCACCACCCAAACCCATGGCCATTGAGTAGATTCCAACTCATAGCCACCCCCATTGGGTTTACAAGGTGGTAAATCTTTATAGAAATAGATTGCCCCATCTTCCTTCCATGGAGTGGCTGGTGGGTTTGAAGCATCAACTTTCTGGTTAGCAGTCAAATGATTTAGGCACTGTGCCATCAGATCTCCCTATTCACTACCCAGTCACCCAAAATATCTTGCAAAAGTGTTCACTTAACCCTATCACTTCCTTGCTTAAAACCAGGCCTTACCTGGCCATTGCTGCTGGATGTGGCTTTCAAGGCCTTTCCAGACTGGGCTCTACCTCACCAGTCTCCCACTTCATGTCTGCACTTTGGTCCCAGAAAACTGACCTTGCAGTCCCAGGAAATCTCATACTTCTTCTGCAGCAAAATTTCTGTCCTCTTCCCCTCTTCTTCCTCCTTTCTTGGTTTACTCTTATTTTATCTTCAAAATTTGGCTTGTAATTCAAAACTGGGCTGGTTCTCTCTTTCCTTGGTCTATTGAACTGATGAAAATGCATGTTTGCATGTCTTTTCCATGACCCTGAGTTGCTTGGGCCATGTCTTGCTCACCTGTTTCTCCTGGTATGAAGCATGGTTCTCAGGCAATATTAGTTGAATGAAGAAATGGACCTGTATAATATGGCAGTTGGAGCCCAGGGCTCCATTTTATGTCCTCTGAGCTAATCTAGAGCAAAGTTGTATCTGGCTCATGCCCATCTATGGAGAGAGGTGAGTGGTGAGGTGGGGGATGGACTATGAATAAAGGTTCTCCAGCCCCACCCCCAGTGTCCAGCTATAGGCTAGGCTACCTGCCCAATTCAACCAACAGAGACTGGAAGCTCTGGAAACCTCTGCTCCCCAGCAAGACAGAGAAGGAATTAAATGGCAGCTGGTTGGATTTGTAATTAGAGAGTGACAAAAAGTTAGTGTTGGGAGGGCTCTGAGAGACGATTATGTTCTCAGAATACTAGTGCAGTGAGATTGCTTATAGAATTAAAGAATTTGGAGAAACAAATACCTTTTGGAATTTCACAATGAACATTCACAAGTTATGGTTCTAGACAGTTCTTCAGAAAGGAGAACAAAGTGTGACTTTGTTTAATCTGACATATACCAATCTTATCTGACCTCTAGCTATTATTTTTTCCCACCTAATCTCTGTATACAATTAATCAGTTACCATCCATTTGATCCCAACTCATGATGACCCCATGTGTGTCAAGGTAGAACTGTGCTCCACAGGGTTTTCAATAGCTGATTTTTTGGAAGCAGATCACCAGGTCTTTTTTCTGAGACACCTCTGGGTGGACCTGAACCTCCAACCTTTCAGTCAGTAGCCAAGCACATTAACAGTTTGAACTACCCAGGGATTCCATTAATTCCAAAGCCCCTCTGTCTTCTTGGTTGCTGGAAACCTCAAGCCTTGGATCTTTCTCTCTCTCTCTCTCTTGTTCACAAATACTGTTGGGTCCTCCATGATTTTTCCTGAGCACCTACTCTATTATTTGGCTGGGCTGGTGACATGGAGATGAATCAGCCATGCACTCTGCCTTCAGGGAGCATCTTGTCTTGAGGCAGATACTCAATAAGCCACTAACTTCTGTTAATATTCCCTCTTAACAGGTGAAGACAAAGGGTCCAGGGTGTAGGGGGGTGTTGAAAGCCTGGCCCACAGCCACCTAGTTTCTCAATCATAGCCCAGCCTCTTCTCCTTTCAGCCCTGAATCCATGCAACAGACTCTTGACTGCCGGCCCTCCTCCTGGCCTCCTCCACTCTGATGCAGCTTCCCAAGAAAAACCAGGTTAATGTGCACAGATCTCAACACACTCAATCTCTGTTCAACAGTCTCCTGGGGTTCTGTGCTGACTGCCTCATGTATTCATCTGGCTGTGCCCTGAGCACAAGGACTGTGTCCTTTTGGGAACACTGTAAATTCCAGGACCTAGCACAGAGTCTGATAGTGAGTAGGTGTGCAATAGATATTTGCAGAAAGACTGAGAGAAAAGTGGCATTGAAGGTTCTTCATAATCTGGTCCCATTTTACTCTGTTGACTTCCTTTCCCATGACTGTTCTAGAGCCTTCCCCTGTGGTCAGATTTCTAGAGGCATTAGGCTCTGTTCTGGATTGCCCTGGCAGGTAAAAGTTAGAAATGATGGTTTAAAGACAAGGAAAGTAAAGCTCAGAGAAGTTCAGACTCATTGAATGAAGGCTGGTGAGTGACAGAGTCTGAATTTGTATCACTCACACTTATATATCACCTCACTTTATTCCCATCACAGCCCTGAGAAGGAATGTTGATGGCCCTCTTGACAAGTGAAGATAAAGGGTCCAGGGGGTTGAAGGTCTAGTCCACGGCCACTCAGCTACCTAAACCTGGAGCCTTATCTTCTGATTCCAAATCTTCTGCCTCCTACCTATTTTTCCCTACAGAGAGGTGAGGGGCAAAGAGGACACAAAAGTCACATTTTCAGATAGTTAAATAAGGAAAGTCCTAGAAAGGCTGAGAATCTGTTCTTAACTGGGGGAAGGTAAGCTAAAATTCTTGGTACCTATGGGGCAATCTACTTCTGTAGTGATACTGCCTCGGAAACCCAAGGAGGGGTCACTATGAGTTGGGTCCGACTTGATGGCACATAACAACAACAACAACATTATATACAGAGTCTCAAGGACACTGTAATGATATACTATGGCTCCTGACTTAGGAATCCTCACGAGTCTAATGAGAGTGACAAGGGGAAGTCTTGCCTTTCATGAAGGAGACTCAGGTTCAATTCCTGGCCAATGAACCTCAAATACAACCATCACCCATCTGTCAATGGAAGTTTGTTTGTTGCTATAATGCTGAACAGGTTTCAGAGGAGCTTCCAGAAAAACAGACTAGAAACATTTGCTTTCAAGGACTTCTAGTAAGATGGAGGAGTAGGTAGACAAGTGACAAAGACCCTCTTCAACAAAGAAAAGAAAAACCAATTGACAGAGATACAGAAGATAATCCTGGAACCCTGAGCTTTGAAAGGAAATATACAGAAGTGGATTAGGCACCAACTAGTGGAAAAACCTGAACAAAAACAGTGAGTACAGAGACAGTTGGAGCTACAGACTGTCAGCTACTCTGACAAGACCAACAGCCTGAATATTTCCAAGTGGTGTTGGAACCTGAGAATTGACCTAAAGATCAGTCCCAGTCACCAAGGGCTGCAGGGACAATTGCTCTGGTGGCCTATGACTAGGAAGTGAAACAGCAAGGAGGGAGACAACCTGAGATGTGGACTTTCTGCTGCCTGGAGGGTGCAGCCATTTTGATTGTCTTCATGTGGCAGCTATTTTGGATATTTAAAGTGACTGAGAGCATGGCCATTTTTAATGTTTACAAGCGGCAGCCATCTTGGATATTTAAATTGACTGAGGGTGCAGCCATTTTGAATGTTTACAAGTGGCAACCATTTTGGATTTTAAAGTGATAGCATTCTCATTTGGATTCTAGGGACCTAAGAATAGGCTCTATTTGCCATGGTCAGCAAGGACATACAAGAGGCTGACAACAGGAAAGGAGACAGGTGGTGAGTGTATAAGTGCTGTCAACTAGTGAACAGAGGAACATAGCACAGTACCCTGCCTGTATAGATAACATACAAACAAAACAAAGAAAACGAAATTGTGGGCAAGTCACTCCAACATATAATCACCAATTAAATACAAACACAAAAATGTCACAATGCCTTGGAGACAACAGAGTATCACAGTCCACACAAAGAAGCAAGATAAAGCAGGAGAAACGAGATCAGGAAACAGACCCGAAGTACATCCCTGAGGAAGATGCAGCATTGGAACTCCCTGAGAAGGAATTCAAAAGAATTATATTTAGGTATCTTCAAAGGATTGAGAGACAGACCAAGGAAAACACAGACAAAACCCTAGAAGAATTTTGGAAGAAAATACAAGAACAAATGACAAAATAGATGAAAAATTATAAATGATTCTAAATCTACAGATAGAAATCCAGAAGAGTAATACTAAATTGTCAGACATAGGTAACACATTGAAAGGGCAAAAGAGTAGAATTGATGCAATGGAAGACAGAATTAATGAGACCAAAGACAAATACCTGAATACTTCTTTGGAAAAGCATCAATGAGAAAAAAGATCAAAACAAAATGAAGAAAGCCTAAGGTTCATGTGGGATACCATCAAAAGGAATAACCTACGTGCCATTGGAATTCCAGAACAGGAAGAGAAAAATAAAACCACTGAGAAAATTGTCCAAGATTTGTTGGAGGAGAACTTCCCTGATATGATGAAAGATGAGAAGATATCTATTCAGGAAGTCCAAAGAACCCCAAACAGGATAGACCCCAAAAGAAAAACACCAAGACATATCATCATCAAACTCACCAAAACCAAAGACAAAGAAAGAATCATGAGAGCAGCATGGGAAAAAAGAAAAGTTACCTACAAGGAGCATCCAATAAGACTAAGCTCTGATTTCTCAACAGAAACCATGCAGGCAAGAAGACGATGGGATGGTATATATAAAACCCTGAAAGAGAAAAATTTCCAACCAAGAATTATGCATCCAGCAAAATTGTCCCTCAAATATGATGGTGAAATTAGGACATTTCCAGATAAGCAGAAATTAAGGGAATTTGTCAAAACCAGACGAACCTTACAAGAGATGCTAAAGGGAGCCCTTTGAACAGAGAAGCAACAACAACCAACAACAACTGACCATTAGCATACATGATGATATAACCCAGAAACCAACCCAGCTAATAAGCTTACAAGATTGTAAACAGGGAACCAGAGACACCAACTGACGAATGAGGACAACTACAAACCAAAAAGAGGGAAAAAAATCTGTGTCATTACAGAACTTCTAGATGGTAGGGAAGTCAAGACAACTACAAGATAGAACAGACTATTCTATACTTGGCAAAAAAACTATAAATCACAGGGTAACCTCAAAGAAAAATGATAAACCTTCACATCAAAATAAAAAAGAGGACCAGCATAAATATTCAGCAAATACTAAAACAATAGCAATGAAGGAAGTGATAACATGATTCATAAACAAAATGAGCTCAGCATAGAAAATTATATGGAACAAAGAAATTGACACAATGAAAAAACACATGACAAAAAGGACAGCAACAAATTCATATTTGTTGATAATTACATATCTGGCAAGGGACTTATCTCTAAGATTGATGGAAAACTCCAACGCCTCAACACCAAAGGAATTAACAATCAAATTGAAAAATGGGCAGAAGACATAAATAGACACTTCACCAAGGAGGATATTCAGGTGGCCAGCTAATACATGAAAAGATTCTCACAATCATTGGCCATCAGAGAGATATAAATCAAAACAACAATGAGATATACTGTCTCACCCCAGCACTGATGGCAAGGTTCAATGAGACAGAAAATAACAAATGTTGGTGGGGATGTGGAGAGATTGGGACTCTCATACACTGCTTGTGTGACTGTGAAGTGATACAACCACTGTGGAAAGCAATATGGCGATTCCTTAGAAAGTTGGAATTGGAGGTACCATTTGACCCAGCAATCCCATTACTAGGTATATATCCTAGAGAGGTGAGAGGCAGGATAGGAACAGATAATGCATGCTCAAGTTCATCACAGCACCATTTACAACAGCAAAAAGATGGAAACAACCTACGTGCCCATCAGGAGAAGAGTGGATGACCAAACTATGGTACATACACATACTGGAATGCTATGCAGCACTAAAGAATAATGTAGAGTCTGCAAAACACCGGATGCAAAACGCTGCAAAACATGGATGAACTTGGGGGACATAATGTTGAGTGAAATAAGTCAATCAGAGAAGGACAAATATAGTATTGGTTTGTTGTTGTGGAGGGTCAAGGAAAGGTTTATATATGGAGGGAAAATTTCTTTGTTGGTTGCCAAGGGTGGGAGGAGAGGGGAAGGAATACGGCAAAACAAACAAACAAAAAAAGCATTGACCCATGTCACTTTAGTTTCATGTATTTCACTGTGCATAAATTATATTTCAATAAAATACATTTAGGAAAAAAAAGAAAAAGAAAACATTTGCTTTCAGAAATCAGCCAATGAAAACCTCCATGGATAACAATGGTCCCATCCACTTATGCATGGGTTACCATGAGTTGGGGCCAATTTGACAGTAGCTAACAACAAGAGCCCTGGTGGTGCAGTGGTTAAGTACTCAGCTATTAACTGAAAGATTAGCAGGTCAAACTTACCAGCGCTCTATGGGAGAAAAGTATGGCAATTTGCTTTCATAAAGATTTATAGCCTTGGAAACCCTATGGGGCAGTTCTACTCTGTCCTATAGTTGATATGAATCAGAATCAACTCAATGACAAGGGGTTTAGTTTTCTTGAGGGGAATTTCTCAACAATATAAAGATCAAAGATGGCAGACTACATGCCAGTTCCCAGGAGCAGAGCCCTGGAGGATATATCTCATGGCAAAGCAGTGAGGAAACAGTCAGGAAACTTGAGGTATTGGCTTCTCATGGCTGCTATAACAAATTACAACTTGATGGCTTACAACAACACAAAATTATTCTCTTATAGTTCTGGATCCAGAAGTAAGTAAGCAGCTTCATTGAGTTAAAGTCAAGGTGTCGGCAGTCCTGTTTCCTTCTGAAGGTTCTAGGGGAGAACCTATTTTCTTGCCTTTTCCAGCATCTGAGCTTGTGACCCCTTCCTTCCATCACTCCACCCTCTTGCTTCCATCATCACATCTCCTTCTCTCTTCTGTAGCAAAATCTCCCTCTGCCTCCCTCCTATATGGACACTTGTGATTACATTGAGGGCCCACCTCGACAATCCAAGACCATTTTCCCTTCTCAGGGTCCTTAACTTAATCACATCTGCAAGGTCCTCTTTGCCACATAGGGTAACATATTCACAGGTTCCAAGGATGAGGATGTGGACATCTTTGAGGGTCATTATTCAGCTGTTCTCATGTGGATTTGTCCTTCTTCACTGGCCATTCCTGGATAAGTCCCTTTCCTCCACAGAGCCTTAATTTTCCCTCTCATTCCAGTGTAAAACAGATATAATAATACCAATTGCAAAAGGTGTGGGTTTAAAGACTAAATGAAATGACATGAACAAGTTAGAGTGCATTCCATGGAACACTGATTTTAATCACTGCACTTGAATTTGCTTCTCTGAGATTCACCTTCAGGAGTTCTGGTGGTACAGCGCCTAGAGCATTTGACTGCTAACCAGAAGGTTGGTGGTTCAAATCCACCAGCTGCTTCATGGAAGGAAGACCAGGCAATCTACTTCCATAAAGATTTACCACCTCAGAAGCTCAATGGGGGTTGCTATGAGTTGGAATCAACTCGATGGCAGTGAGTTTGGTTCATTTATTTATTTTTTAGAAGGGAAGATCCACCATCAGCTCTCAGCCCTGTTCTGTCTGGTTTGATGTAGACGTAAGAGTTTCCCAGGTAGAGAAGTTAATAAGAAGGGAGCTTGGGGTAAATTTCCTTGGGGATCCTCTCATATCTGTTCTTTATACCATCTGTGAGGCAGAGAGCACCGGCCCACCAGTCCCCGGGCTCCACTCTGATGACAGTATTTGGGAAGCTGATGGGCAGGCAGAACAGGACTAGGAGCTGATGGACGCAGTGCTGGCCCAGGTTAATTCAATGAGCTGGGCCCTCTAATAACAGAGTGTGTTGGAGTCGCCAGGTGGTGCAAATGGCTAATGTGCTTGGCTGCTAATCAAAAGGTTGTAGGTTTAAGTTCACCAAGAAGTGCTTTGCAAGAAAGGCCTGGTAATCTACTTCTGAAAAATCAGCCATTGAAAATCCTATGGGACACAGTTTTACTCTGACACATATGAGATTGGCACTGAGTTAGGGGAGACTCAGTGGCAACTGACACTGATTAGGAGAGAGGCCAGAGGAGGGATGGGACATGCCATGCACTTCCACAGTCCCTGAGTGGCTGTCACACTAAGGAGAATGAATATCAATTTCCTGGGACCATGTGCACACAGTGTGTGCTCAATACAAATGAGCTCCCTTCCCTTTGTTCCCCTCTGCTTCTTGGGTGCAGTTCTGGGACTCTCCATGCACCTCCCCTCTCAGGTCTGGACAGCAAAGAGGAGTGGTTAAGGGAACAGCCAATGTTCAATTCCAGCTCTATCACTCACTAACCTAGTGATGTCGTGCACTTGCTTAGCTTCTCTGTCCTCATTTCCTCCCTTGCCTAATGTGGAGAGTAACTGACCACACCTCAGACAGCAGTCCAAAACCAAAACCAAACTCATTGCCATCGAGTTAATTTGACTAATAGTGACCCCTCCTTGGGTTTCCAAGGCAGTATCTCTAGGGAAGATTGCCCAATTTTCCTTCCGAGGAGTGGCTTGGTGGGTTTGAACCGCCAGCCTTCTGGTTAGCAGTCAAATGCTTTAGGTGCTATGCCACCAGAGCAGTGGCAGGTAGTAAATACTCAGCAGATTCTGACTACTAGTATGAGAGCCTTCATGCCTTACCTTTCTTGGGGATGTCTGCACCATAAAGGGAACACTGAGGTGAAGACCTTGGAAAGGAGAGGAAGGTTGGTAGGAGGCACCCTTCAGGCGTGGAAGTATTTGTGGGGTTGGGGTCTATATGACTCACCGCAAAGCTTAGAAGGCCCAGGAGTTCTCTCTGACATTGACTTCCTATTGTGTGATATGAGGAGAATAATAATTTATCTGCACATCACAGGCAGAGAGGGATTTGGGCTGATTGCAATGAGCCAAAGAGTGGGGGGTGAGGGGTGGTGTGGTGGCTGGGAGTGGCTTGGAGGGGACAGAGTCTTGCAGATAACTAAGACAGTCACCTTCTCTCTCTGCTCTTGCTGTGCTGGTCTCTCCCTGATGCTTCCTTCTTCCTCTTAAGAATCATCATGTCTGTTGAGTGCCTGACAATAATTTAAAAAGATAACCTTTTCTGTTTTTAAAAAGAAGCTATACTTTTGCTCTGGTAGCATAGTGGCTAAAGCACTTGACTGCTAACCAGAAGGCTGGCGGTTCAAACCCACCAGCCACTCCTCGGAAGGAAGGTTGGGTAATCCTACTTCTGTAGTGATACTGCCTCAGAAACCCAAGGAGGGGTTGCTATGAGTTGGGGCTGACTCGACGGCACACAACAACAACAACAACATACTTTTGCTTGCAGGGGTTTGGTGGGAATCAGACTGGAAAACTCAGGTGACGGACACCATCAGCGCTGGCACCCTGGACAGCTAGCTGCCTGTTATATGAGACCTTGAGGATTTCAGTTACCCTCTCCTTCCCTCTATCCCTGCAGGCTCCTGGGATTCTAAACACTTTTGCCAAAGGCATCCTTTTATGCCAGAAAAGACTCCATCCTGGAGTGGAAGGATTTATGAGTAGAAACATTGCATCAGTTTGATTGGGGGATTGGGAAACCAATCTGAAGGCTGAAAGACCCAAGGAAAATGATATTATTTTGGTATTCCTGAGCCTAGGCTGGGGCTAAGGGAAGTAGGACTCTCCCACTCAGCAGATGTGAGGATCCAGGGTCTAGGGTGGAGGAGGTCTGGGCAGTGGGGGGAAGGCATGAGGACTCCTTGGGGAGAGGGACAGCCTTCTGTTCTCAGAAGGTAGATCTCTGCCTGAGATTCTGGTCTATGTCCTTGGCCTAGCCTGCTCTCAGAGAAGCTTCTCTTACTTATCAGAGGGGGCAGCTAATGCAAAATCTGGGGTTTTCAGTCCCAGAGCTAGGCATCAAGAATCCTAGGAGCAGCTACCCCAAAGCACCTTGGGAGAAATTATCAGCACGCCCTTTCAGGGTATCTATTTGGAAAACACCTTGAGAAAAGTACTTTGCGTATCTCTGGGATATCCCTTAACATCCACAGCAAATGAATATGCAGAGAACCTTGGCAGAAACTGTCTGGACTTCCCTACCCAGAAAAAGACAGCTCTGCCCAGGCGCAGACCCATGCAGGGGACCTGAGGCCTGAACCATCGAGAGGAGAAAGCGGCAACGCTATTGAAGGATAGCAGGAGGGTCAAATGCCAAGGAATGACAAAGAGTAGCAGCACTGAATAAACGTGAGAGAGCCTGAGGTTGCACAAACAGGCAGATGCTCTTTGTCTGGCTGTCCAGGTATCTTGAGCCTTTAACATCTCTATGTTGGAAATTAAATGTCATTTTCAAAACCTGGCCTTACAAAGACATTACAATCCATCATCCCATATGTGCAGGTAGTTAGAGTCCATAGTTCATACCCATTGACTGGAGCCTGGACTCAAGGTGATGGGTGGGAGGAGGATGATGGGCAGGAGACAGAGCCTGGGTGGGTGGCATGGCTGGTGGGATGCCATGAGTTTGGAAACGGACGAGGCTGCATGCCAATGAGTACGAGGGCCTTCTAGAGCACCCAGTGTGGCTCCAGGAAGCTCCTTGCACTCTCCATCCCGTGCTGGTACATCTCAGCCATTTGAAGCTGCCAGAAGAAGCTCTTCAGAGCCAATGTTGTAGATCCTGGAGAGATGCCCCCTTGGAGCAGGCAAGCCACATGCACAGACAACAGGCCTGGTCCTGGCCCGATGGTGCCCCGGAGCCTCAATCCCTCCACCTCCCCAAACCAAGGCTAGGGGTTCTCACTGGGAAGCTCAGCCTTGAAATCCCTTTTCCAGACCCAGAGAAACCTCCTTTGAGGCAGGAAAAATCAACACATTTAATTCAGATGCAATGAATCAATCGTTTCTTACTGTGGTGGCTTTTGCTCCCAAACTGCAAAATGTGTCATCACACAGCCCTCCTGACTGCTCGAGCCTGACTTACCTGCAAGAGAGAACACAGGTGGGGATGACAGCAGTTTCCCTGGGGACCCACCCTGATTCACCTCCAGGATGGGGCAGTGCAGCGCTACACGCCAAGGAAAACGGGTTCTGCAATGGCTCCCCCCACGTCAGGGCACACAAGGGAGCATGCTCATTCCTCTCTATGTCTTGACGTTGACAAAGTCATCAGTCAAGAGAAATGTGATGAGACACGAAGGTGAGGGCTGGAAAGAGACTCATCCAAGGCATCCAGAGGCACAGGGAGACTGGGTCCACTGGCCAGTAGGGAGAAGGACCCAAGGTCTTATGAGCATGAACTTGCATCTGGAGATAATAAAAGAGATTGTGCTTCCAGAGCTGGGAGGTGGAGACCACCTCTGCTTGCACCTTCCTTGTTGAAGGCAGGGGACTTTGGGGGCCAAGATATATTCTTTTTACATTGCAACCAGGTGATTTGTGGTTCACTGGATTTTTTATCCTCTGCACATCTGCAAGCCAAAAGGAATGAGCAACTCCGGGGTGGAGTGTGGATTATCCTTTAAAGGTGATGTTTCCCTGGGCACCTGTAGGAAGCAGAGGATTCCATTCTGTTCCTCGATGCCCAGCCTGCATTTTTACTAAGTGTTTTCCCTGCAGGAAGTTCCTAAGCTTTATAATTCTCCAGACAACTAGGCATGTTGGGGGCAAGACAGGGCTGTGAATTTTAAATACCTGAACTTTCCCTCCCTCAAATATGTATGAACAGAACCAGCACACAGTGGGAGATTTTGGTCAGTGTAATCTATCTTTCATATTATGCGTCATCTCTGATTGAGTTTATGTCCTTAGTTTGTATGTGGAGTAACTGGCACACTCCTGTTGTTGACAGCCTGAAGTATTGGCCAAAAACCATCACTGCCAATAATGTTTCCTTCAAGATGATTAATTTTAACCCAGCTCTAAATATTGGCCTATAATTTGGGAACACCATCATCCAGGGCCACACAGCCCAAACATGAGGCAAATGTTCACCTGAAATTCAAGATGGTAGCCTTGGGCTCATGCTTACATAGATTCAATCATGACTTTATAACACTCTGTTAGTGCCTTTCAATCATTTCTCCATTTGTGGCTTATGATGTGGCTTAATAGCCCAGTATGAGGATTTTTGTTTCTTTTATGTTGCGGTGTATGCTACACTGAAGGCTGTAGTCGTTGATCTTCAGTAACAACCCACAAGTCTGGGACATCTTTAATAAGACTATTTTGCAGCTATTGGCATCCAAGAGGTAGATGGCAATGCCGTGAGGTTTATTTAGGTGGGCCTATACCTCCTGCCTAGGTTCCAAAACTGGCCAATCAGTGTGTGCATCCCCTTGTGTACAGTGACTGGTGCAGAGATGGGCATGTGACTCTCAAATTAGTCCAATCAGAGTAAATCTTTTTTTTTAATCAGAACTACTAGGAAAGAGGAGTTTTCTTCACTCGAAATCTCTAAGCAGGTGGAATATATGACTGGTGCTTCCACAGATCACTAAGCAGAGAAAGTTCGATTATGAAGCTAGTGCAGTGGAAAACAGAGCTTGAAGTTGAAAATACTAAGTTCCAATAACACTGGGCCTCTGGATCCAGCCATGTTTGAAGTCCGTCTGACTTACTTAGTCATTTGAACCAATGAATTCCTTTTTTATTAAGCCATTTTGAGTTGGATTTCTATCACTTGCAACAGAGAGAATCCTGACTAACACACAAAACAATATTAAATGTAGATGAGCACATATGATAAGTCTGCTGAGCCATGTATGTCCTGGACCAACTCACTCATACAACATCTACCTTCCTGGCAATGAGATGGGGGAGGGTTGATAGGAATGGTAGCAGCTAGGGACTATGCACATCTAAGCCATCAACAAATGCTCAGTGTTGTTTGCTCTGCTTTTGTACCTAAGGCAGAGAAGAAGTTTAGCTTCAGCCAAAGGAGAAAGTTAGTTTGGGAAGACCAGGACCACTGGACTGCACAACTCCAGGGAACACTATTCATGTTATATGGAACTATGCTACAGGGGTACACATTTATACAGATGCAGTGGGACTGGTGCTCTTTGGATTAGTGTGATGGGGAACTCTAACTAAGGTCACATGAACTTCTAAGCACTATACACTCCTGTCATTTTTATAACTATAGAGCAGGAAGAAACTTCAAAGAGCTTCATTTTATGGATGAGGATGTGGAGTGTGGCAGACTGTCAATTAACCTCTGATATCTATTCTTGCCTTCTTCCTTAGTAATAGATCATCCAGTTCTTAGCAAGTTCAAAACTACCCAGAGTGAAGTCTATATTTTCTAGTCTCTGATAGAGCTATGGGAGCTGTGGTGTCATAGTGCCTTAGGCATTTGACCGCTAACCAGAACTCTGATGGTTCAAACCCACCAGCCACTCCTTGGAAGGAAGGTTGGGCAATCTGTTTCCGTAGAGATACTGCCTCGTAAACCCACAGAGGGGTTGCTACGAGTTGGGATCGACTCGATTGCAGTGAGTTTTTTTGAGTTATCGAAGAGATATTCTCTTGCTCCATTTTCCTTTTCCTCATTGTCAGACTGTAGAACTGATGTGACGGCTAGAGCTCAAGCAGCCATCCTGGACCATGAAGTAGCAGCCATGTATGGATATTGGCAGACAGGAAGGTAGAAGCTTGAGTCACTAATGATTTCCCAAAGGTGCCCTATCAGCCCCATACCAACTACCTCTTGCCTTCTTTTATGTGCAAGATAGAAATATCTCTAGGGTTTAACATGTAGTTATTTTGAAGTATTTGTCCCACACACTCAAATCCTATCCAAATGAGGCTTAGAGAGGGGATCTGACCTGAGTCCATGTACACCATGCAGAGCAGGCATGACTTCTTGAACCAGAAAGTAACTAGAGTGGGAGGTGAAAGGTAAAGAGGATACCACAGGCCAGAGTAAGCCAAGGGGGAGTGTGAGGAAAGTTTTCATCAGGACTACAGGCAAACTACTAACTGCTAATAAGTATAGTACTAAAAAAAAACCAAAACAAAAACACCAAACTCACTGCCACTGAGTCGATTCCAACTCATAGTGACCTCCTTTGGGTTTCTGAGGCAGTAAATCTTTACGGGAGTAGATTGCCCAGTCTTCCTTCCATGGAGTGGCTGGTGGGTTTGAACTACCACCTTCTGGTTAGCGGTCAAATGCTTTAGGCACTGTGCCACCAGAGCTCCATATACTATAGTATGGTATACACACTTCTCACAATAACTCTATGAGGTCAGCTCTTATTTCTTCCATTTAATAATTGAGAAAATTGTGTGGAGATGAAGTATCTTGCCAGGGTCACACAGTTTGTGGTGAAGGCAGGACTCACAATGAGGCAGTGTGACTCCAGAACTAGGCTCCTACTCTCTCTCTCCCTGGAGATGTGTTTGTTTTGCTTCACTATCCAACTGATTGGTGCTTTATGTGTAATATACCAATATGTTTTGAGATGTTATACTCTAAACAGAATTGACTATTAGTCTGGAAGGAAACTTAAAGATCATCTAATTAGGAGGCTTTCAGTGATCTTTATTATTACTGGTGTAATAGTAGTGTTAGTATTAGAAATAGTTAGAAATCTTTTGGCACAATGGTTAAGCACTCAGCTGCTAACTGAAAGGTTGATGGTTGGAACCCACCAGCTGCTCTGTGGGAGAAAGGTGTGGCAATTTGCTTCTGTTAAGATTTACAGCCTTGGAAGGCCTAAGGAACACTTCTGCTTTGTCCTATAGGGTCACTATGAGTTGGAAGTGACTTGACAACATGCAACAACAGTAGTGTAGTAGTTAGTAGTGGTACCAATAGTAATAGTAGCAGCTGTAGATACTTTGGTCAAATCAAATCTTACGTGGAACCATGTTGTTGTTGTGTGCCATCGAGTCTGACCCAACTCATAACGACCCCTCCTTGGGCTTCTGAGGCGGTATCACTACGGAAGTAGATTGCCCAACCTTTCCTCTGAGGAGTGGCTGGTGGGTTTGAACCACCAGCCTTCTGGTTAGCAGTCAAGTGTCTTAGGCACTATGCTACCAGAGCTCCTACCTGGAACCATAATAAGAAATAAAAGGTAGGTTGTATCCGGTGAAGCAGAAGTATTCAGCCCCAGAGAAATCTTGCTCAATCTCCTTTCTGTGTGTTTCTTCCTCTTACCCAGGAAGTAGTGTCTGGACTGACAGCGGAGATACTCCTGTCCCTTCTGCTGTCTTGGTCTCTGGGCCTTCCCCAGGCTGCTGCTGCCCCCTGCTGGTCTCAGAAGGAATTGATTCCCTCCCAGCTCAGGGATGCAGGAAACTCCTTGGAGGAGGAGGATCCTGCAAAGTCTTCCTCAGGGGCCACAGCTCGGGCTTCTCCTGTGATTGTGGCATGGGGAACGACCACAGGACTTGTCAGGAGCTGAAGGAAAATGCCACTTTCTCTGGGGCATGGCTATTCTCAGAAACTACACACAAGGTTGCTTTGGTGAAGGAGGAGGAGAGAGACAGCGTGGAGTGGGGTGGTGGAGGAGGAGGAGGAAGAGGAAGAGGAGGAGAAGGAGGAGGTGGAAGAGAAGTGGAAGAAAGTCTAAGGAAGGGACTGGGGACAAACTCAGGATAAGTGACACACTTCCTCTCTGAATGTAGGAATTGCTACTCTTATTTTCAGAAATTGCTGCTCAGAATGGTAAAATAATTTTCATTACATAGCAGGTAAGACCCTAGACGGAGTCCAACTGTCTGGCCTCAAGTCTCAGATGCTGAAGAAATTACTTTACCTCTCCAGGACCTGCTTTTCTCCCCAGGAACTAAAGAGGCTATCAGGCATAGAGTAGAGGTGACTGAGGGGAATCTATGAGCTAATGCAGGTAGAGCGCTAATTTATGCCTGGACAGTGTAAAAGCTCAAACCACAGAGCAAATGCAATTACTGTCCAAGACACACCTTCCAAGGGAGGTGAGGACTTGACCTGGTCTGTGTGCCTATGTTGTTGTTGTTGTTATATGCCGTCGAGTTGGACCCGACTCATAGTGACCCTTCCTTGGGTTTCCAAGGCAGTATCACTACAGAAGTAGATTGCCCCATCTTCCTTCCGAGGAGCGGCTGGTGGGTTTGAAC
>NW_006921649.1:9930219-9987192 GCF_000298275.1 Orycteropus afer afer | reverse complement strand
AGTGGTAACTTCCATATATATATAGTTTTGTTTTTGTATAAAAAAGAATCACAAAACACATCATATCACCAATGACCTCCATGGGCTAAATCTGCCTCAGAATAACGACCTGGCAATCTACTTTCAAAAAACCAGTCATCAGCAGTTTTTGACACCATTGATCATTCATTCTCCTAGAAGCACTTTGTCTACTTTCTTCCAGCACACCCTATCTTCCTGGTTTTCCTCACATTCCACTGGCCTTTCCGTCTCATTCTCCTTTGCCAATCCTTCCTCATCTCAAGGTCTTGCCGTTGGAGAGCTTACGCTTAGGGCTCAGCCCTCTTTCCTTCCTTGATGTTCTCCCCTAGTCTTGTGGTTATGTGTACCAATGACTCCCACATTCCTATTTCCAGCCAGATATCCTTTCTGTAACACCTGCATCATATATCCAACTGCCTACTTCAGTGCTACTCAAAGTGTGAGCCTCAGTCTGGCAGCATCAGCATCCCCAGGGAACTTGTTAGAAATACAAAACTTGGGGCTCCAGGTCAGACCTATTGAATCTGCAACTCTGGAGATGGAGTCAATAATCTGTATTTACCAAGCTGCTCACCGAAGAGAGTCCTTTGTGGTGAAAATGGTTGACATGCTCACTGCTAACTGAAAGTTTGGATTCTAGTCCACCCAGAGGCAACTTGGAAGAAAGACCTGGAGATCTACTTCTGAAAAATCAGCCATTGAAAGCCCTATGGAGCACAGTTCTACTCTGACACACATGGGGTCACTATAGGTTGGAGTTGACTCCATGGCAACTGGTTTGTTTATGAAGTTTGGGAAGCATTTAACTATTTGCAGTCTCTCATTTACACCTCTCCCTGAGGTGACTAATAGGCATCTCAAGTGTAACAAGTCCACACCTGAGCTCCTGATATTCCCTCCCAGTGAGCTCCCCTATGGGCCTTCCCCTGACCAGTTAACCATGACTCTATCCTGCTGGTTACTCAGATCAAAAACCCTGGTGTCATCCTTGACTGCTCTCTTCCTCTCAACCTCCCACATCTGGTCTGTTAGCAAGTTCTGTTGGTTCTGTATTCAAAATGCATGCAGAATGTGGTCCCTCTTTCACCATCTTCACTTCTTATCACCCTGGTCAAAGCTACTATCATCTCCCTACTGGATCCCTGCAGAGGACTTTTGAGTGGTCTCTCTTCTTTTGCCCTTGACTCTGCTAGTCTATTCACAACTCAGCAGCCAGAGGGATCCTATTAACATGTGATCAAACCCTCCAATCACTTTCCTTCTCATGCAGAGTACAGCTACTGTCCTTCCTGTGATCTACAGGACATGCACTGTCCCTTGTCCCCTCTTAGACCACATTGCTTCTACTCTCTCCTTAGTTATCTGACCCTGGACTCCTTGCTTTTTCTGGAGCACACATCCCTGGCCTTCCTCTGGCCATTTCCACTGCTGAAAGCCCTCCTCAGAGACCTGCATATTTCCCCATCTCCCCGCTCCACCACCATGTTCCTTCAGGTCTTAATCAAAATCCTTTCTGAGTGAGCCTCTCCTGACCACCCTATCTAAGCTTTTCATTCCCTTCCTTACATAAATTTATCTTTGTTCTTTTCACTAACTATTGTAGTTGTTTTTCTTATCTTTTTTTTTTTTTTTTTTTTTTTTTTTTTTTTTTTTGACTATATATGCACTAGGGTGTCCACTTCCCAGGCAGGGGTGTGGTCTGCCTTGCTTACACACTGCGTCCTCCACCCCTAGAAAGGTGCTTAGCTCCTTACCCCCCCCCCCAAAAAAAAAACCCACTGCTGTCAATTTCAACTCATAGCAACCCCATGTGTTACAGAGTAGAGCTGCTTCATAGAGTTTTCTTGGCTGTCATCTTGATGAAAGCAGATCTCCAAGGCTTTCTTCCTTGGTACCAGTAAGTAGATCTAAACTACCAACTTTTAGGTTAGTGATCAAGTACAAACCTTTTGTGCCATTCAGGCCCTGCCTGGCTCCTTATACACTAATATAGAATCCAGCTTGAGCCTGTCTCCCCCGCTTTGGACACCAGGTGGCGGCTCACACCACTCTAAGCTCCTGGCTTCACCAGCCCTAGGCTGTGTGAGATTCTCCAGAATTTGACTATGGCAGACTTCTGGCCTCATTCCGCCATTCACACCCCAGCGACTTCCCCATCAAAAGAGGATGCCTTCTCTGACCCAACTCTAAGGATGGCTCCTCTGAGATCCAGGGGCCCACAATTCTCTGAGGAGGAGGGAGGGTAATGGCCTCTTCCAAGTTCAGTCTTGGGCACAAGTCTTCCTAGTCTCGGGAGCACTGCAAAAGCTCCACTGGGTGCTAGGGGCCTGGCTGGTGCTTTCTCCCAGGTTGTTCTCCTGGGTTGTCCCACAGCTTTGGGACATCAGCATCATCATTCCTATTTGTAGAAGAGGAAATTGAGATTCAGAGAGGTCAAGCTGCTTACCAAGGCCACACAGCTGGTAAGTACAGACCTGGGATTAAAACCCAGGCCTATTTGTCTCAAAGTCAGGGCTCCTTCCATGATATCAAAGGTCCCTTCCCTGAGCAAAGAATGATATGCATCCTTGGGAGTTCTGGTGGCACAATGCCTAATGCATTGACTGCTAACCAGAAGGCTGGCAGTTCAAACCTGCCAGCTAGTTGGTGGAAGGAAGATGGGGCAATCCCCTTCCGTAAAGATGTACTGCCTTGGAAACCCAGTGGGGGTTGCTGAGTTGGAATGGACTCCAAGGCAGTGGGTTTGTTTGTTTGTTTGTTTGGGGACATCCTATTTTGGGACTTAAAGAAGGGAACTGGCTCTTTTTGTGCAGGACACTTCCGTTCATTTACTTATTGTCCATATCCCTTGCTTTAACGATGACTACCCTCATTTTATAGATGTTGAACTGAGCCCAGACCACATGACGGAGCTGTGTTCTTTTTTCTGCCCTTTTGTAAGGATGGAGTTAGGGGTGTGGTGGGGGAAGGGGGGAAGGGCAGAAGCTTCTGCAGCCTGTGCCATAGGAGGCTGCATGCAGAAAGAGATGGGTAGATTGTCTTCAAAGAATTCCTCAAAGGCCATGCAAGGAAGCACCCTGGGATGAGATGAAGCCCTGGAGGGTGTCTCCTTTGGTGGAAAGAGAGTCAAGATTTGAGAAAAGAATCATGATCACAAAATAATTAATAATCCAGTAACTCAGGTGGCTTTAATGGGACAGGCTTGGGTTTCAGTATTTATCTGGTGTTTTCTGAGTCCCCTCCTTGCAATTTCATCCCAAGGCATTTATTTTCCCTTACCCAGCCCACTTGAAAGCAGAAACAAAGACTGTAAGAACTCTTCAGACAGAAAGATTCAGATGCCTATTTTTCTGCACCCCATATCTCCATCAGCCTGGGCTGGGAAATAGGCAGAAAGAGAGAGAAGAAGGTCCTTTGTTGCAGGGGAGAGGCTTGGAGCCAAGGAGGCCTCAAGTGGGGGCCCCACCCTCTGTCTGACGTTCCTAGATGTCATGGGAGGGGCCGTGAAGGGAAGTCACACCCCTCACTGGTTGAGGATGTGCCTATAAGGTGGTGAGGTGTGACCTCTGGTTGCCCTGGTGGCTTGGCTGCTAACCGAAAGGTTGGTGGTTTGAACCCACCGACCTAGTCCATGGAAGACTTGGAGATCTGCTTCCATAAAGGTTTGTTGTTGTTAGGTGCTGTGGAGTCAGTTTTGACTCATAATGACCCCATGTGACAGAAGTGAACTACCTCATAGGGTTTCCTTGGCTGCTCTGGTGACCTAGTGCCTAAGGTGTTTGTCTGCTAACCAGAAAGCTGGTGGTTCAAACCCACTAGCCACTCCTCAGAATGAAGGTTGGGCCATCTACTTCCGTAGTGATGGCCACCTTGGAAACCCAAGGAGGGGCCTCTATGAGTCGGATCTGGCTTGATGCAGTGTGTTTGGCTTTTGGTTTATTCTTTACAGAAGCTGATTGCCACATCTTCCTCCTGCAGAGCCTCTGAGTGGGTTCAAATCACTAGCCCTTTAACAGCCAGACACTTAAACATTATGCCACCAGCATTCGTTCTGTAAAGATTGCTGCTGCTGTGAGGTACCGTCGGGTCAGTTCTGACTCACAGCAGAATGGAACTTCGCCTGGTCCCGTGCCATCCTCACAACTGTTGCTATGCTTGAGCCCACTATTGCAGCCACTGTGCTAATCTATGGCATTGAGGGTCTTCCTCTTTTTTGCTGACCCTCCACTGCTGACCCAGTATGATGTCCTTTTCCCGGGACTGGTTCCTCTTGATAATAACATGTCCAAAATACATGAGACAAAATCTCACAATCCTCACTTCTAAGGAGCATTACAAGAAAAAAATTACAGCAAAAACAAAAACAAAAACCTATGGAGCAGATCTACTCTGTCACATGGGGTCCCTATGAGTTGAAGACGATTTGACAGCACCTAACAACAACAACACGTACAGGCATGGCTGTGGGGCTGATGAAAACACTGTTATTTCCTCTTCCATTAGGACTGGGGCTCAGTGAGCTGACAAGCCTTGCTCTAGGGAGGGAACCTAATAACTTGGGTGGTACTGGGATCTCACCCAGGCCTGTGGCCCTAGAAATATGCTCTGTTCCCCCATGCTGGCTAGAGGCCCCAAACATACTCCTAGCTCCAGGAGCACATCTGGAGGGGAGATGGGAGGGGCTGCACCACCACTGCAGAAAGCCAAGCCTTTTCCTCACCTCCGCTCCTGATGAATAAGAAAATCAGCAGTTTCAGGGCCTAGCAGCCCTGTGGTAGAGAACAGGGTTCTCTCTCTGCATAGGACATAATTGTTTGTGATTTTAACTCCATCCAGGAGCACTCTTGCCTTTCTTTTGCCTCCACTTTGAGTCTGCAGCTGCTTTTAAAATCTTTGATATGGAGAATGGCACAAACAAGTCTTTATAGCCCAGAATCCCCCCCAGGATTCCTTCCCAGGTCCAGGTCTCAGCCATCTGTGTGGAGAGCAGCACCACCCTCAGCATTGTCTGTAGTGTAATGCCTGAGACATTTGACTGCTAACCAGAAGGATGGCGGTTCAAATCCACCAGCCACTCCTTGGAAGAAAGATTGGGTAATATACTTCCATAGAGATATTGCCTTGGAAACCCAAGGAGGGGATGCTATGAGTCAAAATTGACTCAAAGGCAGTGAGTTTGGTTTGGTTTTTGATACTATATGCCAGGCCCTGTCCTTGGGGCCCAGACATTCTTTACTTTCATCCTTACAGCTACCCTGAGGGGTAGGCCTTATAATGCCCATTTCACAGAAGAGGACATTTGGAGGACTGGAGTCACTTTGTTCAAGGTCACTGAACAAAGTCAGTGTGGAATTCCAGCCCCAGCTCTGCTCACCCTCTCTCCCTGTTCAATGTGCCACCCAGGTATGATGACAACCTTCTACACACTGCCAGAGCTCTCTCCTGTGCTAGATAATTGCACAGCCATTGTCTCCCATGGCTGCGGTAATAGTCCTAGTTATGTTGTTGTTGTTGTTGTTATGTGCCATCGAGTCAGACCCAACTCATAGCGACCCCTCCCTTGGTTTCTGAGGCAGTATCGCTACGGAAGTAGATTGCCCAACCTTCCTTCTGAGGAGTGGCTGTTGGGTCAGTCTTCTGGTTAGCAGTCAAATGCCGTAGGCACTAGGCTACCAGGGCTCCCAGTCCCAGTTATAGAGGAGGGAAAATGTGCTCAGAGAGGGGAAGTCACCTGGCCAAGTTCACATAGCATGTCATTGACAATCTGTACTTGGTGCTCTGTCTTCCAGTTGCTAACCCAGTGCTCCCTCTACTGTTCTATACTCAGAGCTGTCATCAGCTGCTTATACCCTGGTGTGAATGGGGTAAGGGGATAGGTAGCCTTGGAGATGCTCTTATATGGACCTAGAACCAATCAGAACGGATCCCTCTCAGCCTCAGTTTCTGAGCCTGCAAAAACATTTTCTCCCACGTCTCTGCAGCAGGCATTTCTTTTTGAACCAAAAGCTAGGCTTGCTTTCTTGGTATACAATCATCTTTCAGAAGAGTTCTCCTCACCTGGTCTCACTGCCTCACATGCACTGTACTCGTGCACACCACCATACTGTTGTCTTGTCTGGTCTCTCTGCTTAAAGTGTTCTTTTTCTTTTCCTGGATCAAGTGTCTCCCTTGTTTCAAAACCTACAGTGGCTCCAAATCCATTAGCAAGGCCCTTTTTCCATTTGCCCTTCCCTAAGACCCACCAGCCACTCGCTGGAAGGAAGGTTGGTCAATCTACTTCTGTAGTGATGCTGCCTCGAAAACCCAAGGAGGGGTCACCATGAGCCGGATCCGACTCGACGGCAGTGAGTTTGGCTTCTTTGGAAGACCCAGTGTGTGCTCTTGGTTCCAGTCTAGTGATTACCACCTTCCGGGCTCTTTCTTACATCTCTGTTTTCATGCTCGCTGCCCCTCTGCTGGGTTGCTCCTCTCTCCACCTACACCAACAAAAAACAAACTCACTGCCATCGAGTCAGATCCAACTCATAGCAAACCCTCCTTGAGTTTCTGAGGTGGTATCACTATGGAAATAGATTGCCCAACCTTCCTTCCGAGGAGTGGCTGGTGGGTTTGAACCGCCAGCCTTCTGGTTAGCAGTCAAATGTCTTAGGCACTATGCCACCAGAGCTCCTCCACCTATACTAGGTGAACTATATAAACACCCAGATCAAATGTGTCCTTTGGGAAGCCTTCTCTGATCCTGGTATATAGTTGTTGTTGTTGTTGTTATATGCCGTCGAGTCAGACCTGACTCATAGCAACCCTTCCTTGGGTTTCCGAGGCAGTAACACTACGGAAGTAGATTGCCACATCTTCCTTCCAAGGAGTGGCTGGTGGATTTGAACCTCCAGCCTTTTGGTTAGCAGTCAAGTGCCTTAGGCACTATGCTACCAGAGCTGTGTTGTTTAAGTCACGTTGTTATAAAGTACCATGGGGTTGGTTCCAACTCATAATGACCTCATTCATGTACAACAGAATGAAACACTGCTTAGTCTTGCACCATCCTCATAGTCACTGCTATGTTTGAGCTCATGGTCGTAGACACTGTGTTAATCCATCTTCTTGAGGGTCTTCTTCTTTTTCACTGACCTTCTACTTTACCACACATGACGCCCTTCTCCAGGGACTGGTCCTCCCTTACAACATGTAACATGTACTTACATTAAGCATGTAAGATGAAGTCTTACCCTCCTCCTTTCTGGCTGTACTTCTTCCAAGACAGATTTGTTCATTCTTCTGGCAGTCTATGGCATATTCGGTATTCTTTGCCAACACCATAATTCAAAGACATCAGTTCTTCAGTCTTCCTTATTCATTGTTTGCTTTCTCATACATATGAGGTGATTGAAAAAAACATGGTTTAGATCGAGATACCTTAGTCCTCAAAGTGACCTCTTTGCTCTTTAACACTTTAAAAAGCTCTTTTGCAGCAGATTTGCCCAGTGCAATATGTCATCTGATTCCCTGCCGCCTCCATGATTGTGGATCCAAGCAAAATGAAATCCCTGACAACTTCAGTCTTTTCTCCATTTATCATGATGTTGCTTATTGGCCCAGTTGTGAGGATTTTTGTTTTCTCTATGTTGAGGTGTAATCCATACTGAAGGCTGTAGGCTTTGATCTTCATCAGTAAGTTCAAGTCTTCTTCACTTTCAGCAAGCAAGGTTGTGTCATCTGCATATTTCAGGTTGTTAATGAGTCTTCCTCTAACCCTGATTCCACATTCTTCTTCATATAGGCCAGCTTCTTAGATTATTTGCTCAGCATATGGATTGAATAAGTATGGTAAAAGGATACAACCTTAGCACACACATTTCATGATTTTATACCACATAGTATCCTCTTGTTCTATTAGAATGACAACCTCTTGGTCTATGTACAGCTTCCTCATGAACATAATTAAGTGTTCTTATTAAACCACAGCACTGTGGAAGAATTTCTAAGAGTTAACATGATGCTAGAGATTTATTAGTCTATCATACAATTTGTAACCTGGACTATAAACAGTATGAGACTGGCTGTTACATCTGAAATGAGGCAGTATGGGGTTTTATGTCCAAAGAGGAAAGAAGGTCAGGGAAGTCCAAGTGGTTTCAATGAGTCTTTTAGATATTCATCAATATATCTCTTGAAATCCTTTCTTCCTTGAATTGTGTTTGGCTAAGACTCAAGGACACAGAATTGTGTTTGACACAGGACTCAAGGGGTCACTGCCTGCTGACTAGGTTTCCAGATAGCCACATGCCTTCTGGTCTAGAATGTAGGGCTGTGAGCTGCACATAAACTTAAAGAGACAAGCTAGTTATTATCTCTCAAGTTTAGGTTACTTAATATCTTAAACATTTGCCCTGGGACACCAGGTGTCATCCACATTCTCCAGACTTGGCAGAAATGTTGTGCTCAGTTTCCACATTTTGTTTCATTCTCCACATAGATTTCAAGCCTCCACAGCACTCACCACATTGATTATCAGGTCTGGTTACTTTTTGTCTCATTCATCCATCCATTCATTATTTATTGAGCCCCCACTACCTGCCAGTTACATAAAGCCTACATTTCTGACATGGCTGTGAGCTTCCTGGGAAAGGGAGTGTGTCTGAATTGTGTCTGTTCATCTGGAATTGGCAACTGGCCCCTCAAAATGGTCAGAGACTGTTTACCTAACAATACCATTGACTCATTTCTGCCCTTCGCCAAAGGAGCCCAGCTGACCCTCAGCCCCAGCTCTCTATCCACTTTCCCCAGACCCAGGCTTATCCAGCAGTGGCTCCCTTTCCTACCAGCCTGGGGAGAGTCAGGACAATGCCTTCTTCCTCCTCAGCACCAGCCCCACTTGGACCTGGGGTGGGATTATGGCTCATTTCCTTTAACAGACTCTATTGTTGTTTAAAGGGAATCCGTCCTGTCTGGTTTCCCCTTTTCAGGTTCAGATTTATATCATTTCACACATCTGTGTGAGTGTGTGTTCATGTCCCTACTAGGTGCACCTATGGCGGGGCTCTGGGCTGCAGCTCTAACCTGACTCAGAACAAGGATGTGTGCTGGGGCTGACAGTGTTGGGTGGGAGGGCAGTGGGGTGGCCCTAGAAGGGAAGGCATAGGGTCAGACCTGAATGATAATGCAACCTTGCACTGGCAAAGACTAACAAAGACCTCATAGTGGGACCAAGCCTAGCATACTGAAAAACTGAGAGGAGGCCAATGTGGCTGGAGTATGCTGGGCAGAGGGGGAGTGTAGAGGGCCCAGGCTCCTCAGCTGGCACCTCTGGGCTGCAGTGGCTTTGCAGATGCAGGGCCTTCTAGGGCCGCTTGAAGCCCCTACCCACTCCCCTGCAGGCTTTGGTCTTAGAGCAGGTTGTTTTCTGATCCACCAGGCTTGGCTGTCTGGTCCCATGAGAGTAGCCCTACAGCCTTCTGAGTTGGGGCCTTATTCCATCTGATCTTTTATTCCTTCCTTCTGTCCCTGACCTAGAGGTCCCTGGGTGGTACAAATGGTTTGCTCTTGCCTACACCAAAATATAGGCAGTTCAAATCCACCCAGATGCACTTCAGAAGAAAGACTTGGCAATCTGCTTCCATAAAGATGATAGCTCAGAAAATCCTATGGAGAACAGTGCAACTCTGTAATACATGGGTTGCCATGAGTTAGAATCGATTTGATGGCAATAAGTTTGGTTTTGGGTTGGCCCTGATCCAGGACATTAGCCAGGAGGTCCCTGTGTCCACAAGCCTGCCCATGCTCTGCCTCCTTACCTTGCTCTCCTTGTCTGCATCCCTAGGCCCTGCCTGCACCCATCCTTCAGAACTCCCAAGCCCATGTCAGGCCAGGAGTGAGTGGTTGCCTCCCAGGGCAGCGAGTTTAAGCATCCAAGCTTGCCTGAGATCGATGCGGATGTCAGGGGCGAAGGAGGGAACAGATGTTTTCTGAACAGCAAATCCATAGACACAGAAGGGGGAAGGGAGGAATAAAAGGGATGAAATGATTTTGCATTCGGACACAGTCGGCCTGCAGAGTGATGGATGGAGGTGCTTGGCAGGGCAGCAGGGAGAGGGAGGGGCTCCTATCAGAAGCACAGGGTGGGCTTACTTCCAGAGCTGCCTTCAGTATCCCAGGCTGCAGGCCTGGAAGGAGGAAGGGGGCAGAGGGTGAATTTTCTCTCTGACTCTAAGTATACAGCCAGTGCTCCCGCCAGGGCTAGGGGGCAAACCTGTCCTGCTGGGAAACTCCAAACAGGAATCCTGCAAATTAACTTTGAGCTCTCCTTTAAGAGCAATTCAGTCATCAGAAATGCGTGTACCCCAGAGGGGTGTGCATATGTAAATATTCACACACTGACAGGCGTCTTTGTGGGACAGCCAGCCTGCAGTGAGATCATTAAATCAAGGCTTTAGATCCCTGCACTGGGCAGGGAAGACACTCCATGTTGCTCTTTATGACTGCTGCTGTTGTGTTACGTAGGACCTGACTCATAGCAACCCCTCCTTGGGTTTCCAAGGCAGTGTCACTATGGAAGTAGATTGCCCAACCTTCCTTCCAAGGAGTGGCTGGTGGGTTTGAACTGCCAGCCTTCTGGTGAGCAGTCAAGTGCCTTAGGCACTATGCTACCAGAGCTCCTTTATGACTGCTGCTGGCTACTAATCTAAAGGTTAGTGGTTTGAACCCATCCAGTAGTGCCAAAGGAGAAAAGCCTGGTGATTTGTTTCCATAAAGATTACAACCAAGAAAACCTTAAGAATAGTTCTACTCTGTAACACATGGGTCACCATGAGTCAGAATTGACCACTGGCAATGGTTTATTATGTTGTTATTACATATTTTATTGATTCCCCCCCAAAAAAAATTCTAACAGATTCCTCATTGGGTCTCCTGGGGTGGTGGAGCATCATGGAAACTACTCCCACAAACACCCTAGAATCAGACAGATTGAAGTTACAATTCTAGCTCTAACGCCTATTGCTATTGAATTCTGGAGAATCTCTGACCTCTCTGAGCTTCAGTTTCCTCATTTGTAATGATGGGGATCATAACAGGGACTGTGCAGGGTGAATGAGGAGTCAGTGCCACAATTTATATAAAATGAGTCTAGCTCACAGTGGGCCTCTGGGAGGGTTGGTTTGACCTATAGCTGATGCAGGAGGCAGCGTGAATGCAAGGGAGAAGGTGGAGAGGAGAGGCTGGTTGTGGGGCATGATTAATAGGCTGCCTGGGAAGGCAATGGCCCAGTCTTCTCCTCCATAGGCCAAAAACTACTACAGATCTCTTCCTTGGTGGGATATATTGGTTTCTATCTTCTTATTTCCTAATAGCATCTTGGTGGTGGTGGTGGGGAGGCAGAAAGGTCCCCCTGTTTCTCTGTAAAGGAGAGAGGTAGGAAGAGTGGTAGGGCAGGCCCACATTTCTGAACACCTGTGAGGACAAGTCAGGCACAGTGTTGGGAATGAAAACTTCCTTATTTATTTATTTTTAGAATGCTTTACTGTGATTTGGGTGAAAGTTTACAGAGCACATTAGTTTTCCATTCAACAATTTATACACATTTTGTTCTGTGACATTACATTAAATCCCCTCAATGTAACAGCACGCTTTCCACTTCCTCTTTGGATTCCTTGTTTCTGTTCATCCTTTCCTGCCCTTTCCTTCAGATGGTATCTGAACTTTGTTTTGGGCAAAGGCTGCCCTTTTGGTCTTGTATGGTTGATTGTTCTGAGGAGCACACTCTTCATGGGTGTCTAGGGTCATACACTCTCAGGAGTTCCACCAGTCTTAACCAGACCAGTAAGTCTAGTCTTTTTTTTTTTTTTTTTTAATGATTTTGAATGCTGTTCTACAATTTTCTCTTACTTTTTCTGGGACCTTCTATTGTGATCCTGCTCAGAACGATTAATAGTTGTGCACCATCTAGTTCTGGTCTCAGACTAACAGAGACTGTACTCCACAGGGTCCATTAATCCTTTGGACTAACTGTTCGTCACCCTTCTTTGCTTAGACAGGGAGAGACCAATAATTGCATCTTAGCTAATCTCTTGCAAGTTTTTGTGCCTCCAGTAGCTACTCACCAAAGTAAGATGTAGAACATTTTGTTTGTGGACTGTTACTCCAATTGTCCTCAAGACTAGGGTCCTAAGCCCCCAAGCCCAATGACTCAGTCCCTCAAGGTGTTTTGTTATGGCTAAGAAGTTTTCATACATTTTCTTCCTGTATGCTCTACTGTACATGGATCTATTTACAGCATGTACAAACGCATATGTAGAAATATCCTCTACCAAACCTATATATATACTTGTGGGTGTACTCCCATATGCCACCCCACACCTGTTTATCTTGCACATCTACCTATGTACTTGCTCACTCATGTAGTATTGTTTTCATTACTTTTATTGCAGGTTTGTGTACGTCATGGTATTTACCATCGCTGCCTTTTATGTTTGTGTTTCTTCCAGTGTCTTCATTTGCATTGGTCATGTTATGCTGACCTGTTTGTTTTATATTGCCTTCAAGTCACTGTGAGTTGAACTGACTTGAAGGCAGTGAGGTTTTTTTTAGTGATTTTCAGCATCACCCCCACCCCCATCCCTGGTAACCTTCTAAGTATGTTTTTTTTCTGTGTGCAAAACCTTTTTTTTTTTTTTTTACAGTAGTAGTCTCATACAATATTTTTCCTTTTGTGATTGACTTATTTCACTCAGCATAATGTCCTCCAACTTCATCCATATTACGAGACATTTTGCACATTCATCGTTTTTCTTTAATGTGTAGTCTTCCATTGTATGTAGGTACCATAGTTTGTGTATCCATTCCTCCATTGTTGGGCACTTACATTCTTTCCATTTTTTTGCAATTATGAATAGTACTGTGATGAACATGGGTGTGCATATATCTGTTTCATGGCTCTTATTTCTCTAGGATACATCCCTAGTAGTGGGATTGCTGGATCATATAGTATCCCTAACTTTTTAAGGAAGTACCATACTCATTTCCACAGTGGTTGCACCATTTTATAATCCTACCAGCAGTGTTGGATAATTCCAATCTCTCTACACTCTCACCAGCCTTTGTTGTCTTCTATCTTTTTGACCATTGCTATTATTGCCATGGTGAAATGATATCTCATTGTTGTTTGATTTGCATCTCTCTAATGGCTAATGATCCTCAGTAAAATGGATTGACACAGTAGCTGCAGTGATGCCCCTCAAGCATAGCAAGGATTGTGAGGATGCCACAGGACCAGGCAGTGTTTTGTTCTATTGTACATAGGGTCGCTATGAGTCAGAGCCAACTCGATGGCACCTAACAACAACAATAATGGCTAATGAGGAGTTCTGGTGGTGCAGTGGTTAAAGCATTCAGCTGCTAACCAGAAGGTCAGTGCTTCAAACCCACCAGCTGCTCTGTAGGAGAAAGATGAGTCAATCTGCTTCTGTGAATATCTACAGCCTTGGAAACCCTATGAAGCAGTTCTACTCTCTCCTATAGTGTCACTATGACTTGGAATCAACTCAAGGCAGTGGGTTTGTGTTTAATTTTAATAGGTAATGATCATGAGCATACCCTCATATATTTGTTGATTGCCTGAATATCTTCTTTGATGAGGTGTCTGTTCACATCATTTGCCCTTTTTTAATTAGATTATTTGTCTTTTTGTTGATGAGATGTCAAAGTGTATTTAAAATAGATTTTAGAGATCAGTCCCTTGTCAGATATGTCATTGCCAATGTACCCCTCCCCCAGCCCACATCTGTAGGTTCTCTCTTTTGGAGAAGTCTTTTGATGAGCATAAGAGTTTAAGTTTAGGAAGTCCCATTGATACAGTTCGTCTCAGATGAAGACTTTTTAATTAAAAGCTTTGACGTTTTCTGGGGAGAGAGGCCATCTGATGTTCTCAGACTGGTAAGAGTTTTCCTTGGGATTCCTGGAACTGTGGAATCAAGGCAAGCCTTGGGAATTTGTTGATTGTCCCTGAGCCTCAGTTTCCTCTTGTGTTAAATGCAGACAGTTAGACCTCGATGACAGGATGATGGTAGGGATAAGGGAAGTAATGAACAGAATAATGAGCTCAGCACAGAGCCCCACATGAACACAGCCGCTTCTCTGCATCGCAGCCAGAGTGATCCTATTGCTCCTCTGTGTCAGACCTGCCAGGGACTGACTTCCAAACTCCTTGCCATGGCCTGCAGGACGGTGCAGGGTCTGGGTCCAGCATCGTCTCTGATCTTACACATGTCACTCACCACATGTCGGGCCTCTTCTGTTAAACTCAGCCAAATGATTCCTCCTTGGGCTATGTTGCTCTTCCTGTGACCTGTGATGCTCATCCTGCATGTCACTGCACAGAGGCTTCATTTTGTCATTGGGCCTCAGCTTGAATGGCCCCTCCTCAGCAAGGCCTAATTATTCAGTTCAAAGCAACACCCCCTGCCCAGTCTGTCCCATTTGTGCTCTAATGCTTTACATTGCTCTGCTGCTTTTATAAAACATTGCACTCTCCTGAGAATGAATCATTGTACTAGAAAGTGAAATGAGACATCTTACTGCCCAGGATAGTGGTTAAAACTCAGATGCTGAGGTCAGTGACTGGAAGTAGCCCTATTCCCTAAATGGAGTTGTTGGATACAAGTTAGACCTACTGAGACAAAGTAAGATTGGTTTCATAACTACCACCCCTTCCTGGATATACCAGAGAAGACCAGACATCCAATAGGAGCTTGGCAGACAAAACACATGGGAGTAGAGAGCACTTTGGACTTCCCTTCCTTGGAGGGGCACCCCCTCAGGTTACAGCCTAGGGTGGAGGGCAAGGAGACCCTGTTTGTACATGAGGGTGCCCATGTAGAAGGGGGATGGCATTTCATGGCACAACCCAGAATCCTGAGCTGCAGATACACAGTGCAGGCACAGGCTAGCAGTGTGGTGACAAGCCCTTGGAAGAGCTTGTCCTGTGTTCCTGGAGTTTGGAGGTGTATGTGAATGCAGAAACTGACATCTGTATCCCCATGGAACATTCAAGAGTGTTATGGATTGATTGTGTCCCCCTAAAATTTGTGTCATGGCTGAGCCATGATTTTCAATAGTTTAGAAATTATGTAATGCTGTAATGGGACAGATATGGAATGGTGCCCTATGATGTGATCTTGTGATAAACCAAGTAGGTGTAAAAGAATTAATGTTAAGGGATGGTTAAGAGACCCACTGCCATTGGATCCAACTCATAGCGGCCCCTCCATGGGTTTCTGAGGTGATATCACTACAGAAGTAGATTGCCCAACCTTCCTTTGCAACACCCTTACTCCCATCACAGCCCTGATCCGATGTAAGGGGAGCTTCACTGGGGTATGCCTGCAATACTTTTCTCTTATAGGTGATAAAAGGAGAGAGAAACGAACAGAGAGTGGGCACCTGTGGGGAACTACTACTACTAAGAAAGAGGAGCCAGGAGCAAAGCGTTTCCTTTGGATCCAGAGTCCCTGTGCTAGGATCCTCCTGGAGACAAGAGACACAGAGAGAAAAAGTATTCCCTTGAAGCCAGCACTCTGAACTTGGATTTCTAGCCTCCCAAATTGTAAGAGAATAAATTTCTACTTGTTAAAGCCATCCACCTGTGGTATTTCTGTTATAGCAGCACTAGAGGACTAAGACAAAGAGATTGTAGGTATGCTGAAGCAGCCTGCAAAGAGAGGGCAGTGCTGCACTGTACATCACCATGGCAAGAGTTTGTGAGTTTCCATGGCCAGGTTTCATAGCCTTCTGAAGATAAGCAAGCTTGAGGTGTTGGAGTGAGAAACGTCCCTTCCTAGCTAAGGGAGCTGCTGCTTGGGTTTGAGGACACAAGTGGAGGGAGGCTGTGAGTGTCTGACAGGGTGAGGAAGCCAGGAGCTGGGGCATGGAGATGCTTAAAAAAGGTCAGTTGAAAAAGGTATATATCCATAGGGTCAAGCAATTGACCAGGAAAGAGCCCCTCGCCAGTGTACCCAAGAAAGATCCAACACCTGGATGCTTGTATGCAAAAATGGAGATGGCTGTGGGTTTAATTATATTACCCACCCAAAGATAGATATCTTGAATCACACTCCCTGGTACCTGTGAATGTGACCTTGTTTGGAAATAATGTCTTTGAAGTTCTATCAGTTAGCACGAAGTCATAGTGGAGTAGTGTGCATCCAATATGATTACCTATATATGTGTGTGTATATATATAGGACAAAAGATGTAGAGGGAAGACGGCCATGTGAAGACAGAGGCAGAGGTTGAGTGATGCATCTACAAGCCAAGGAATGCCCAAAATTACCAGAAAACACCAGAAGCTGGAAAAAACAAGAAAAATCTTCCCATAGAATCTTCAGAGCAAGAGCATAGCCCTGCTGACAACTTGATCTTTTATTTCTAGCCTCCAGAGCTATGAGATAATAAATTCTTGTCGTTTTAAGCCACCCAGTTAGTGGTACTTTGTAAGAGCAGCCCTAGGAGATTAATATAGAGACCATTACAGCAGCTCCTGTTGACCAAAAGAAAACTACTTGGCACCAGCCAAGTACTCAAAGACCCTTGACTTTCCTCCCCCTTGTTCTGGGCCAGAAGCAGGAAAGTTAGGAATTGGAGGAAAAGTGAGGAAGCAGGCTGTGTCTGCTGCTGTGTTTTATACATCTGTTTTGTCCAAGGGGAGAGGGAGGAGGAAAGAGAGAATCTTTATTGAGGACTTACTTTGTCCCAGGGAATGTGTGAGACATCAAGATCCCATCAAACTGTGGGAGAGGCATTGTTATTTAATTTTTTTTCCAGATGAGAAAATTGAGGTTCAGAGAAGTTCAATGACTTGCCTCAAGTCACATGGCTGTTAAGTGTAGGACCTAGGGTTTGAACCCAGGACTATAAGATTCCCAAACTGTACTAGTTTATGACCTGCTTGAGGACAGGAATTTTGTCTTACTCATTTTCCCTCTCTCTTCGCCTGTCATTTTTGGACCTAGTGCTCTGCAGGTTAATAGCTCTGAAAACTGATAAAATGAAGGGAAACACTGACCTTGAGAAAGAACTGGGTTGTGCATTGTCACTGATGTGGGTGTTGATCCTTATGGCTGCCAGAGTGAGTGGTTGACCAGTCTCTAGACCTTCCCCAAACCGTGTGCTGTGGTAATGAGTGACAACATCATCTTTTCTTACTTGCTGCTTAAAACTTAGATCTTTGCTAGCTTTGGAAAGCGGGGGGAGGGGGGCCCACAACTATAATGATGATAAAAATCTAAATACCAGCTACTATTTGTCAAATGTCTTCTACTCAGCAGACTCTTAGCCAGGCATTTTATACACATAATTTCTTGGAATCTTCAAAAGCCCAGTTAGGTGAATATTATTATCCCCATTTTATATCTGGGAAAACTAAGGCCCCTAGAGGTGATGTGACCTGGGAGGCTTGGCATAAACAGAGTCAGGATTCTGACCTCAGTCTCTTGATTTAAGTTGATATTGTTTCTGCAGCATGGCTTGTTTCTTTCCAGCTTCTCTGCCATCGCCTAGATATTGACAACCTCCCAAGGTTGAGATGGTCACCACAGCAAATTCCCTTGGGGAAGGGAGGAAGTGGAAGGGTCCAGGGAGCACAGTGTCCAGGTTGTCAGTCAAGGGGACATCTGGATCCTCTTGGTTTAAGGAGGGCCCCTAAGTGTCTGAGTTTTAAATGACCTAAGAAGGGCAACAGCCTTTCCCTGGAGAGCCAATTAATGCAAGTGAATTTGCATATCTAAATTGGTTCATGAAAATTGGAACAAACTCCCAGTGGACTTAGTGGGATGGGGAAAAGGTTGGATACCCTATAGAAGATTTTTTTTTTTTAAGTTAAGAGCATCTCCTTCTTCAATCATTAAGCCAGATTTCTGAACTTGAACCTTATTGGATGAACTTAGGTCATATGCCTTCTCTACATCTATGAATAAAGCCAAGAGAATCCATGCAATTCAACAGCTGGGTATAGGCACATTAGGGATCACTGCTGCAGCTGGGGATAAGGTAATTCCATCTGTTACGGGTTGATTTGTGTCCCTCAAAAGGGATATTCATTTCTAACCCCTAGCACCTGCAAATGTGATCATATTTGTAAATAGCATCTTTAAAGATCTGATTAGTTAGGTTAACATGAGGTCCTACTGGAGTAGAGTGAGCCCGAATCTAATATGACCAGGGTCCTAATAAGAAGAGAAGAAGCAGAGATGGAAACAAAACAGAAGGTCATGTGAAGATGGAGGCAGACGTTAGAGTAATGCTCCCATAAGTCAAGGAATACCTGGGCTATCAGAAGCTGAGGGACACAAGGAAGTATTATCTTCTAGAGACTTTGAAGGGAGCATGGCCGGGCTGACACCTTGTTTTTGGACTCCAAATATGTCTTGGAGGAAGTGCAGCTGGAATGCTCCTTAGAAGTAAGAATGGCCAGACTTTGCCTCTTGTATTTTGATCATGTTATCAAGAAGGACCAGTCCCTGGAGAAGTATATCATGCTTGGTAAACTAAAAAGTCAGTGAAAAAGGGGAAGACCCTTAATGAGATGGATCGACACAGTGGCTGCAATGATGGGCTCAAGCACAGCTACGGTTGTGAGGACAGCACAGAACTGGACAGTGTTTCGTTCTATTGTACAGGGTCACTATGAGTCGAAACTGACTCGCCAGTTCCAGCAACAACAATAGCAGAGGGTATGTTTGAAGTCAATTTCTCTTGAGATATAAAAGAGCAGATTAAGCATAGAGAAGGAAGAAGAGATGAAAGAAGATAGATAGCACACCCCATGGAGATCACCAAGGAACCAAGGAACAAGGACCTTGCCCTCAAGTGAACAGAGCCTTTTCCTAGAGATGACGCTCTGAATCCAGGCTTTTAGTCTTCTAAACTGTGATGGAATACATTTCTACTAAAGCCACCCCCTTTTGGTATCTCTGTAGTAGCAGCATTGGATAGCTAAGACCAAGCTGAGCACTTAACCGTTGGCACCACCAGGGACTCCAGGAAGATAAAAGGAACTGATAATTCTTCAAGCACCTGCTATAAACCGGACTCTGTTAATTTTTATAACACACCGCCTGGTAGGTGTTTTTATTTCCATTTTCCATGTGAATAAATTGAGACTCAGAAATTTTGTAGTTCATTAAACTCTTGATGTTAGTAAGTGGTGTGCTTCAGGTTCAAACCTTGGTTTTCTTGTCCCTGCTTCTGCCATATGCTGAGAGGTTTCTGGCTCTGGTGTCTCCCTTCCTCTCGCTCCCTTTTCAGACCCTATCCCTCAGCCCTCCTCCTATTTGAGGGTCACTGGCAGAGGTTTGAAAATTTCTAACTAAAAGGTGGACAGAATCCAGTGGTACCTGTGCTAGAAGCATGCAAAATTCTCTAATTGTCCCTCACATTCTGAATCAGCATTCCTCTCATCAGACTGTCAGGCAAAGATACAGAGAGGCAAGGAGATTTCCATAAGGTCACACAGCAACTAATTAAAAGGTGAGAACAGCAGGAGCCAGAGGCCATGTTCTAACCATCTCTTCTGTCAAGCGCCTCCAGGTGTGTTGGGCTAAAGCAGCATGTGCACCTAGTGTTCTGCACTCGGAGCTGGTGGACACTGCTGGCCACTTCCACAAGGCCTCACAGGTAGGAATCACCTTGACAAGTCATCTTTATCCAGAGTCTGAGGTTGAACTCTTTAGGGCCTGCCCAAAACTCACTCCAGTCCAAGAGACCTTCTCATGTGCTCCTACCTGCAGGCTTCTGGGAAGGCCTTTTGCATCCTTTAACTCTTTAAAACTCAAACAGCCCTGTGAGAGGTGGGGCCACTCTTCACCTAATGCAGATGAGGAAGCCAAGGCTCAACAGTTAAGCCACTTGCCCAAGGTCATACAACCCAAGGATTAGAGCCAGACTATGAACTTGGGTCCATCAAACACCAGTGCCTGACTGTATTCCTTCTGGTTGGGATATTAGGAAAGGCTTTGAAAGGGAGATGATACTTCATCTGGGCTTCAACAGATGAGGGAAACGTTGAACTATTAAATGGTCCCCTCAACTGGTATTGTGCTTTTCAGATTACTGTTATTTCCCATTGAATCACTTACCAACCATTCATCTATTCATCCATCCAACAATTATTTCTTGAGAACTGTCTATGTGCCAGGTACTGTTCAGGTTCTAAAGACATACAGATGGACAAAACACAATTTCTGTCCTTTTGAGGCTTATATGTAATATACATAAATTATTATTCCCATTTGACAGACTAGAAAACTCAGGCTTAGCCAAATGATGTGACTGGGCAAGGCTCATACACATAAAATGAGTGACATTAGTAGGATTCAATCTTTAGTCCCCTAAACACCTCAGTTATATTGCCCTGTACACCACTGAGATACAACAAATACAACCCACTGCCATTGAGTTGGATCAGACTCATAGCGACCCCTCCTTGTGTTTCTGAGGCAATATCACTATGGAAATAGATTACCCAACTTTCCTTCTGAGGAGTGGCTGGTGGTTTTGAACTGTCAGCTTTCTGGTTACCAGTCAAATGCCTTAGGCACTACGCCACCACCACTGAGACAGCAAAAGAGAAAATGTTTGTTTTGTTCTTGCATAAAACATACAGAGAAGACAGCTTTCCTGCTAAGCTCTAGTGTGGAATCTTGCAGAGAAGGGGGTACTGTCCAGGTCTGGGGACCCTCCCCAGAGCACCTAGAATTTTGTTACCAGGGTCTCTGCAGGGAAATTGTTAGCATGCATGGAAGCCACTGCGGCCAATCCAGGGTTTTTAATCAGGCAGCATTTAAACCGTCCCATTTTGTCTGTGATTACGCCGGATGTTTACATCATTTGTAATGAGACAAATTGGGACAAATTGCCAAGGACACTTATGTAAATGAAACAAGCAGAAATGCTCCCATCTCCAGTGGTCGAGGGCATCTTTCCTGTTTCCCTTCTCCCCTGGGGTTATTGTGAGAAAGAACCAGTACTTTATATTCTGAAAACCTTCTCCTTAGGCAAACAGAATCTTTCTCTGTAAGACAACTGCTTTACATCTCAGGTTGTAATTTTCTTCTTCATTTTATTTACTCTCTTGCCCACCTCTAAGGAAAAGCAGCTGGGCAGTGAATGTAATCTCTCACTTTCTCTGTCATTCCCTGCTGCCTACAGAGAGAATGGGTTTGAGCTGCACTCTCAGGTCCCAGGGTATGTCTGCAGGGCACTAGATGGATCACACAAAGGGATTCCTTCTTCAGCTAAGTTTTGGAAACAGGGTCAAAAAGGTTAATCTGATGGTATCTTTCCTGCCCAACACCCATCTTTTAGTTTGTCCTTCTGTGGTGGCTTGCATGTTGCTATGATGCTGGAAGCTATGACATCAGTATTTCAAATACTGGCAAGGTCACCCATGGTGGACAAATTTCAGTGGAGATTCCAGACTAAGAAGTGAGAGAAAGCCTTGACAATCTATTTTATTAGCCAATGAAAACCCTATTGATCAGAATAGAATATCATCTGATATAGTGCTGGAAGATGAACCCTCTGGGTTGGTAGGCAATCACAATACATGGTGGCTCTAACAACAGACATGAGCACACCAACTATGGTAAATATGGTCCAGGATTGGGCACCATTTAGTTCTGTTGCAGATGGGGCCGCCATGAGTCAGAGCTGACTCCAGGGTGACTAACATCTTTCTTGTAGGACTTTTCAGAGTCTTTGATGTTATAATGAGCAAGGAGGTTCTTTGAGAGCAGAGCCAGCTTCTAGGACCGTGGAACCCCCTTTATTTATTATGGAATTGGTAATGAGAAGAACTATCTTTGGGAACGTCTCTTGAGCACTGTCCCCAGCAGGGCTCTGCTAAATGACTTTTAAGTCTGACTTATGGTGACCTGGCTTTGGAGGGGTGAGTTTTCTGAGCAAGTAGAGGGCAGCATGACTGAGATTAGGGAGCCAGTGCATCGTGGTGTGTACACAGGGAGGGGCCTCAGGTACTCCACTCAACTTACACTGCTGACCTCTGAAAAGACTTACTCCAAAGACCTAAAAGCTGGGACTCAAGCAAATAGGTGCACACCAATGTTTACTGCAGCACTGTTCACAAGAGCCAAAAGGTAGACACAACTCAAGTACCTATCCACAGATGAATGGATAAACAAAATGTAGTATTATCTATACAATGAAATCTTATTCAACCATAAAGAGAAATGAAGTCTTGATATCTTTAATCTTTTAATGAAGTCTTGTTGTGTGGTATCACAACATGGATGAACCCTGAAAACATTATACTGAGTGAAATAAGCCAGATACAAAAAGACAAATATTTTATGATCCCACTTGCACAAAATAACTGGAAGAGGTAAATAAATAGAGTTAAAAATTTATTAGTGGTTACCAGGGCCCAAGAGAAGGGAGGATGGGGAGTTATTGCTTAACAGGTACTGAGTTTCTGTTTATGATGATGTGGAAGTTAATTTTGTGTGTCAACTTGGCTGGGTCTGGTTGAGTGGCTGGGCAGCTGGATGTAATTATTCCCCGTGGTGAGACTGGTAATTAACTCCATGATGGAACCTAGTGGAGCAGCTGAGTAGCTGTTTTAGGGCTGTGGTCTGCTTCCCATATATAAGCAGCAGCTTTGGGAATGGTCTCTAGCTTATGGCACACTTGAACCATGCATGTAGCCGTGTCATTGTTCAGCAGCTTGCCATGCCCTGCCAATCTTGGGACTTTTTCTGGACTTGAATTAGTGGTCTGCCATGTTGTTTGGTGATATCAGGACTGTGCCTTTTCACTTGTCGACTTTGGGTTTGTCAGCCTCAGCAGCCAGCAGCTTCCTGAGTGAAGAAAAGCCTCCAGCTTCAGTGAGCTGGGAGCAAGAGACAGAGCTGAAGCCCAAGGTCAAGGGGCTTTCACCCAGCCCCTAGAGTTGGCACTTTGAACTCAGACTTCTGGCCTCCCAAACTGTAAGAGAATAAATTCCTGTTTGTTCAAGACATCCCATTTGTGATATCTTCTGTTAGAGTGGCACTGTTGTTGTTGTTGTTGTTATGTGCCATCGAGTCGGCCTCGACTCATAGCGACCCCTCCTTGGGTTTCCGAGGTGGTATCACTACAGAAGTAGATTGCCCAATCTTCCTTCTGAGGAGTGGCTGGTGGGTTTGAACTGCCAGCCTTCCGGTTAGCAGTCAAGTGCCTTAGGCACTGTGATACCAGAGCTCCTAAAAGTGCCACTAGGTAACTAAAACAGATGATGAAAAACGTTTTGGAAATGGATAGTAGTGATGGTTGCATATGTGCATGCACACACACAGACAGACATGTACACATAGTAGACTCACACAGGGCTGGCTCATTCCCCTCTCTTTGCCTTTACTCTAGCTGTACCGTTTTCTCCTCCCTGCATCCCTCATTCTCCATGATTGCTTGGTATGAATGTTGACGCTTTGCACATTATCCTGTGACTTCATCTTGTCTTCCTCTCCAGACTTGGATTCTTCAAGGCAATGACCCTGTGTTCCTATCTTAATATCCCTAATCTTAAGCTGAGGGAAAATGTTTATTGTATGCTCACTAGGTACCAGACACTGGGCCCAAGAGATACCAAGGAAAATAAGAGGTGGACTGTGCCCAGAAAGAGTATACCGCTTAATGGGGGGAGACAGACAAGACAATCACAGCTATAACTCAGTGAAGCCAGTGCAGTGCTGGGGACAACTGAAGGCAGGGAAAAGGAGACACTAGCCCAGCCTAGGGACATCTGAGAAGGTCTTCTAGAGGACATTTCATCTAAGTTGTGACATGAAGGACAAGGACAAGTAGGAATTAGTGAGTGAAGACAAGTGTAAGGAAGTGTGTTCCAGGCAGATGGAACAACCTGAGTTAAGGCTCAGAGGCAGAAGAAGCATACTGATTTCAAGAATTGGAAGAAGCTATGGGATGGCTCTAGGGGTTCATGGGAGATATGGAGACTGATGGATGGCTGGACTGGGTCTAAGGAGGAAGGAGCTGACAAGGAGGAGCACCAAATGCCACCTTTTTCACATACACATGGGAATGAGTGGGCACTAGCTCTCACAGTCATTGCACAGATAGGAAGGAGGGATTCCTTGACCCTTACCCAGATCCAGCACGGTTTCCCCCTGGAGCAGAACTTACTGGTCTCTCCTGACTCTGAGCAAGAAATTATTTCCAAAAATAAGTAAATAAAACAAAGAGGTCATTGGTGGAAGTGTATTCCAGACTCAAAGCCTTTTCTTTCTCTGTTCCTTCCACCTAGAACTCTTCCCTCAGATTACCTCACAGCTTGCTCCCTCTTTATTAAAACCCCTCCTCAAATGCCATCTCCTTAGAGAGGCCCCTCTGAACAGCCTTTCTAGAAAGTATCTAGTCATTGTCTGTCTCCCTGCTCTACTTTTTTTGCCCCCCATTGCACTTCTCACTGTCTGACATTCTACTAGGAGGTTTGGTGGCATAATGCCTAAGGCATTTGGCTGCTAACCAGAATGCTCGTGGTTCAAACCTACCAGCCTTCCTTGGAAGTAAGGTTAGGCACTCTACTTCCATAGTGATACCGCCTTGGAAACCCAAGGAGGAGTCACTATGAGTCAGATCTGACTCCACAGCAGTGCGTTGCGTTTGACATTCTACTACACATTTATGTCAACTTGGTTGTTGTCTATCTTAACTCCTGCCATGTAAAGCTCCATGAAGACAGGACCTTTGTGCTTTGTTCTCTGCTAACTCTCCAGTGCCTGGCTCAGTGTGCCTGACCTATAGTAACCAACCAAACAAGCAAAAAAACCTGTTGCTCTCCAGTCAATTCTGACTCATGGTAATCCTCTGTGCTACACATAAGAGCTACCTAAACTGCCTCAGTTTCTTATCTATCAAATGGGGATAATAATAATATCTCATAAGATTGTTGTGGGAATTCATTGAACTGGTGCAAGTAAAATTCTTAGCACAACATCTAGCACTTAATAACAGTGAATAAAGAGTAGCTCTCATTCCCAGCCAGTGCACCTCCTGAGAACCTACCACCCTCTGTCACCTGTCACTGAAGGCTTCTGTGTTGCTGTGATGTGGAACAGGCTTCAGTGACTCCTCAAGACTAAGATGGACAGGAAGAAAGACCTTGTAATCTACTTCTAAAAATCAGCCAGTGAAAGCCCTGTGGATCACAACTGTCCAATCCTCACCTGATCATGAGGATGGAACAGGATTGGGCAGCATTTTGTTGTTACGTGTGGGGTCGCCATGAGTTGAGGCCAGCTTGACAGCAGCTAACAACAACATTATTGGTTTGTTGTTGCTGTTGCTCTTGTATTTTTCTTGTGGAAAGCTTCAGCCCTGGAAGAGGCAGGACAGGAATATTTGGGAGCAGAGTTACATTTGATAGGAGTGGTAGTCTTTGGAGAAGTATAATGTCTTTTTGTAGGGCTTTATTAAGTATGAAGTAGCAGAAATCTCCAAATTTGAATTCATATCCTGGCTTCACCACTGGTGCACTGTGGAACTCTAAACAAGTCACTGCCCTATCTGAGCCTCCAAAACATTAGGACAGTATTTCAACTGTATAGAATAATTTAGAGAGTTTGGTAAGGTGTTAATAAATGTGGAAGCACCTGGTGTTCAGTTAAGTGTTCATTCATTTAGTTATTCCATCAATTTTTTTATTGAGCACCTACTATGGACCAGGAGTCCCTGGATGATGCAAACAGCTAAGTGCTTGACTATTAACCAAAAGGTTAGTGGTTCAAATTCACCCATAGGTGGCTTGGAGGAAAGCCCTGACAATGTACTTCCAAATGATGACACCCATTGAAAACTTTATGGATCATAGTCTTCTGGTCCTAGCTTGTAAGGGGTGGGGTCTGGATTCAAGTTCCCACTGTTGGGCTCAGAGCCTTTACTCCTGTTACCAAGGCAAGAGGAAGGTACCATGTGACAGAATTCTCCCCTTGCCTGCTGCAAAATTTAACCTGGTGGAAAACTTCAACTGAGATTCTCCCAGTGAGGAAGTAGTGAGATGGTGATTGCAATGGCAATGGCTTTTTTCCCCCCCAGGACAGATAATTAATCAGTAGTATTAATGAAAATGCCAACTCCATTATTGCAGAAACTTAAGTAATTTATTAGGAATGAAACTTGGGCCATTAAAATGCTATTACAGGCTTGTCAGTTGGTATTCCTTGTTATTCTGCTAAGGAAAAACCCGTTGCTGTTCAGTTGATTCTGACTTATGGCAACCCCCTGTGTTACAGAGTGGAACTGCTCCATAGGATTTTCTTGGCTGTAATTTTTATGGAAGCAGATCATGAACCCTTCCTTCCATAGCACCACTGGATGGGTTCAAACCACCACCAACCTTTAGGTTAGAGTTGTTTTTGTTGTGTGCCATCAAGTTGATTCTGACTCATAGCAACCTTATAGGACACAGTAGAACTGCCTCACAGGGTTTCCTAGGTTATAATCATTACAAGAGCAAATTACTAGGTCTTTTCTCCTGCAGAGACACTGTTAGGTTCAAACTGCCAACCTTTCAGTTAGCAGCCAAGTGCTTAACCATTGAGCTACCAGAGCTCCTTAGTTCATATATGGCTTTTATAATTTACCTAAAACCAAACCAAACCAAACCAAATCAAGCCAAACCCATTGCTATTGAGTTGAATGCAACTCATAGCAACCCTACAGGACAGAGTAGAACTGCCTCATAGGGTTTCCTAGGCTGTAATCTTTATGTAAGCAGGCTGCCTCATCGTTCTCCTATGGAGGGCTGGTGAGTTCAAACCACTGACTTTTCAGTTAGCACCTGAGGCTTAACCACTGCTTCACCATGGCTCCTGTTTAGGTTAGCAGCCAAGTGCAAACCATTTGCATCCTCCAAGCATTTTCTCTGTCTAAATGAAGTGGTTTGGTACTTGTGACAGTGGGAGATGGTGTTGCTTCGGTTTGTTGTGACCATGAGTGTGACTCTCCACAGCTGAGCAGTCCTCAGGCTGTGGCAAAGTCTCTTTCATATTTGGACTTTCTTTAACTACCTGTGAAGCTCCCAGTATGTGCCAGGCACTGAAAGGAGCTGTAAATGCCCTTAAGGAGCATGTAAATCCATGAAGGAAACAAATACATAAAGACAACTGTGAATGCTCAGCTCAATTCTAACTAGAGGCTTCTTGGAAGAGGTGTCATTATCCATGAAGAAGTTGTTTCCTGGAAATGTGTTTCTTTCCCCTAAAATCTGATGAGGCTGTGTCTTAGTTTGTGAATGTTGCTATAACCGAAGTACCACAAGTGGCTTTAAAGAACAAAAATTAATTTTCTCACTGTTCTGGAAGCTAAAATTTCAAACCAGGATCTTGGCTGTGTTGATTCCTCCTTTGTCACTGTCCAGGGGTGTTCATTGGCTCATGGACTATCTTCACAAGGTATTTGTCTTCCCTCATGTGTATGTCTTTGCATCTATTTTGGTCTTTTTATAACTCAGAAGTTAGGAGGCTTAGGAACCACCCTCCACTGGTCTGACATTATTAACATAACAAAAGAAACAACCCTATTTCCAAACAGGATCATATTCATAGGTACAAGGGCCAGGGAGTCAAAACACATGGGGTGGGGGTGTGAAATTCAGTCCATACTAGGCTGATTGCAGAAATTGGTTATCTGAAAGTTTAGTGTAAAACATGCGTTTTCATTGGGGGAGATAGCATCCCCATGTGGGGCTGCAAAATCCTTACTCTTTTTTATGTAAAAAGTACAGCTACCCATACAGTGTATAAAAAGATAGATTATATCCATAGATATATGGAAATTTCCATAGATGGAATTTCATGGAGGGAGGGGCAATTAAGAAAGCACATCTAAGAAGATGTTAATGAATAAAAGGCTGAGAACCCTGTCATATAAGTAGCACTTGGAATGTGGCACTCAGTGAGGCTGCATGCTTAGCCATTTGGCTGATAGGAAATGGCAAGAATAATAGCTCATCATGAGGAGGGGCACTGAAGCTTCAGACAGCCTAGACTCACTGGCTGTGGTGATTAAGTTTGTGTGTCAACTTAGCTGGGCCTGGTTGAGTGGTTGGGCAGCTGGTGGTAGTTATTCCCCATAATGAAACTGGCAATCAACTCCATGGTGGGACCTACCACAAGCAGCTTAGTAGCTGCTTTAGGAATGTGATCTGCTTCCCATATATAAGAAACAGCTTTGGGAATGGTCTCTAGCTTAGGGCACGCTTGAACACTGCATGTAGCTGAGTCATTGTTCAGCAGCCTGCTATACTCTGCCAACCTTGGGACTTTGGATGGACTTAAATTAATGGCCTGCTGTGTGGTTTGTTAACATTGGGACTCTGCCTTTTTACTTGTCAACCTTGGATTTGTCAGTCTCAGCAGCCACCAGCTGTCTGAATGAAGAAAAGCCTCTAGCTTTGATCATATGTCACCTCCTGAAATGGATGAAGATCTACCAGTTCTTTTTGGTACAGTGACTCTGTGTATTCCTTCCATATTCTTTTGACGCTTCCTGCATCATTCAATATTTTGCCCATAGAATCTTTCAATATTGCAACTCGAGGCTTAAATTTTTTCCTCAGTTCTTTCAGCTTGAGAAATGCTGAGCATGTTCTTCCCTTTTGGTTTTCTAACTCCAAGTCTTTGCACATTTCCTTATAGTAATTGGCTTTGTCTGCTTGAGGTGCTCTTTGAAATCTTCTGTTCAGCTTTTTTATCTTGTCAGTTCTTCCATTTACTTTGGCTACTCTCCGCTCAAGGGCAAACTTCAGAGTCTCTTCTGTCATCCATTTTGGTCTTGTCTTTTTTTTTTTCTCATCTTTTAAATGACCTCTTGCTTTCTTCATGGTTGATGTTCTTGATGACATCCCATAATTCTTCTGGTTTTCGGTCACTGGTGTTCAATGCATTGAATCTATTCTTTAGATGGTCTCTAAATTCAGGAGGGATATATTCAAGATCATATTTTGGCTCTGTGGACTTGTTTTAATTGTCTTCAAGAACCAATGATATTGAAGGAAGAAGTAAAAGCTGCACTGCAGTAATTGCCGAAGAACAAGGCTCCAGGAATTGATGGAATACCCATTGAGATGTTTCAACAAACAGATGCCCCACTGCAGAAACTCACTTGGTTATGCCAAGATATTTGGAAGAAAGCTACCTGGCCAACTGACTGGAAGAGATTCATATTTGTACCCATTTCAAATAAAGGTGATCCCACAGAATGTGGAAATTATCAAACAATATCATTAATATCACACACAAGTAAGATCTTACTGAAGATAACCGAAGAATGATTGCAGCAGTATACTGACAGAGAACTTCCAGAGGTGCAAGCTGGATTTAGAAGAGGATGTCGAACAAGGGATATCATTGCTGATGTCATATAGATATTGGCTAAAGCAAAGAATTCCAGAAAGATGTTTACTTGTGTTTTATTGACTCTGCAAAAGCATTTGATAATGTGGGTCATAACAAATTGTGGATAACATTGAGAAGAATGGGAATTCCAGAACACTTAATTGTACTCATGAGGAACCTGCACGTAGACCAGGAGGCTGTCATTCGAATGGAATAAGGGGACACTGCATGGTTTAAAGTCAAGAAGGGAGTGTGTCAGGGTTGTGTCCTTTCACCATACTTATTTAATCTATATGCTGAGTAAATAATCCAAGAAACTGGACTATATGAAGAAGAACATGGCATCACGATTGGAGGAAGAATCATTAACAACTTGCAATACACTGATGACATAACTTTGCTTGCTGAAAGTGAGGATGACTTGAAGCACTTAAGGATGAAGACTGAAGAATGCAGTCTGCAGTATGGATTACAACTCAATATAAAGAAAACAAAGATCCTCACAACTGGACCTATAAGCAGCGTCATAATAAATGGAGAAAAGATTGAGGTTGTCAAAGACCTCACTTACCTGGTTCTACAATCAACGCCAATGGAAGCAGCAGTCAGGAGATCAGACGACGTATAGCACTGGGTAAGTTGACTGCAAAAGACCTCTTTCAAGTGCTGAAGAGCAAAGACATCTCCTTGAGGACTTGGGTGCACCTGGCACAAGCTATGATATTTTCAATTGCCACATGTGCAAGGGAGAGCTGGATAATGAATAAGGAAGACCAAAGAAGAATTGATGCTTTTGAGTTGTGGTGCTAGCGAAGAACGCTGAAAGTACCATGGACTGCTAAAAGAACTAACAAATCTGTCCTGGAGGAAGTGCAGCTGGAATGTTCCTGGGAAGCAGGAATGCCCAGACTTCATCTCACCTTCTTTGGTCATGTTTCAGAAGGGGCCATTCCCTGGAGAAGGATGTCATCCTTGGTATGGTGGAGGATGGATGAAAGAAGGGAAGGCCCTCAATGAGATGGAATGACACAGTGGCTGTGGCAATGGGCTCCGGTATAGCAGGGATCACGGGGCTGGCATGGGCCCAGGCGGTGTTTTGTTCTGCTGTGCATAGGGTCACTATGAGTCAAAGAGGACTCGATGGCACCTATCAACAACAATAACCAGTGGGCAGGAGGCAGAGCTGAACCTCAAGGTTGAGGGGCTTTCACCCAGCCCCTAGAGCCTGGTACTTTGAACTTGGACTTAAAGCTTCCAAGTTGTAAGAATAAACTCCTATTTTTTCAAGCCATCCCATTTGTGGTATATTCTTGTCAGAGTGGCACTAGGTAACCAAAACACTGGCCAAGTGGGCTGAGCTAGTTTATTTCACTCTTTTTCTCTCATGTGTACCCAGTGGAATCCTGTCCATGGCCCCTGGTGGCACGGTCTCAGCTTTCCTCTTGGCTATGTTGGTGTTTGAGAAGATGAAGGCAAATCCTGGGGACTGAAAGTCCCTCCCAGCTGCCTCCATCTGCTTCGTCACACAGTGAGATGAACCATGTCTCCCCTGGGGACACATCCTCAATTGTTCTGTCTCCAAGCTCACTCTAGGTCTTGTGGACGGTGTTCAAGAATTGGACATTTCAATTCATCATCTCTCTAGTGGGCAGCCAGAGCTGGGCGCTCTCTTGTTGAACATGTTCATGGTCCATTTATTCAGTTCAGGCTGGAAGCCACTGTTCATGCTTGCCTCTTCATCTGGTCCAGATCACAAAGAGCCAGCCACATGAAGACTGGGTGACCCTTGTTGAGGGCTGACCAGGTACAGCAATACCCCTTCACACTCTGAGTTCTTTTTTCAGAAGAAAAATTCTTCATTGTCTTTCTTGTTCTAAGACTTTCTTCTAATATACCTGTGGTAGTTAAGATTATGTGTCAACTTGGCTGGGCCTGGTTTTGATTGTCTGGGCAGCTGGATGTAGTTATTCCCAATGATGAGACTGATAATCAACTCCATGGTGGGATCTACTGGAACAGCTGAGTAGCTGTCTTAGGGATGTGGTCTGCTCCCAGTATATAAGACAGCTTTGAGAAAAGTTGCTAGCTTTTGGCATGCTTGAATCCTGTGTATAGCCAAATCATTGTTCTGCAGCCTACCATGGTGTCTGCTGATCTTGGGACTATTAATGGACTTGAATTAGTGGCCTGCTATGTGGTTTGATAATTTTGGGACTGTGCCATTTTACTTGTCAAATTTGGGTTTGTCAGTCCAGCAGTCAGCAGCTATCTGAGTGAAAAGATGCCTCCAGCTCCAGTGAGCCAGGAGCAAGAGGCACATCTGAAGCCCAAGGTTGAGGGGCTTTCATCCAGCCCCTAGAGATGGCACTTTGAACTCGGACTTCTAGCCTCCTAAACAGTAAGAGAATAAATCCCTGTTTGTTCAAGCCAACCCTTTGTGGTATCTTCTGTTACAGTAGTACTGGATAACCAAAACAATGTCATTGCACATTACTTAGCACATTTTGCTATTCATTTTATCAGTAAGGATAGGCTGGGATCTGTTATAGCACCAACCCCTAAATCCCAATGACTTAAAATAGTAAAGTCTCATCTCTAGCTCCTTATTCTCCCTCCCTTTCTTCCTGTCTTCCTTTTCTCTCTATCCCATCTCTCCATCCACTTCTCTCTCTCCCACCTCTTTTGGGTTCAAATCTTGGCTCTCTCATTTACTAGCTGTGTAACTTGGAACATGTTACTTAATTGTTTTTCACAGCTCGGTTTCCTATTCTTTCAAATGAGGGTAATAATAATTCCTCTTTAATGGAGTGCTGAAAAATTAAATGAATTAGTGCATATAACATACTCAACTCATATTAGATAGCAAATAAGTGCTCAATTAATGTTTTGTCTAATTATTAGATGGATGTAGATAGCTGCTATTGAGCCAACTCTGACTCATGGAGATCTTATGTACACCAGAATAAAACATTGCCTGGTCCTAGGCCATCCTCAGGATTGCTGTCACGTTTGGGTCTATCATTGCAACTGTTGTATCACTCCAGCTCACCAAGAGTCTCCTTTGTCTCTCCAGTACTCTAGTTTACCAAAAATGATGTCCTCCTCCAGAAATTGATCCCTCCTGATGATGTGTCCAAAGCAAGTGAGCCACACAATTGTTTGTTGTGATCCATAACATTTTCATTGGCTAATTTTCAGAAGCAGATCTCTAGGTTTTTCTTTCTGTTTTAGTCTGGAAGCTCTGTTGAACTCTGTCCACCATTAGTGACCCTGCTGGTCTTTGAAATACCAAACGCATAAACTTCCCCCACCCCAACATCACAGCAACATGCAAGCCACCAGAGTATGACAAACCAACAGAAAAGTGGTGATGTCTACTTATTAGCTATATGATTATTATTCTGTGGAAGTGATAAAAAAATGAATTAGGGAAGTAAGTATATGGGAACTCTATAACTTTTAAACAATTTTTCTGTAAAACCACAACTTCTCCAAAAAATAAAGTATGTTAAAATTAAATTAAAATATACGACAACAACAACAAAAATGAGCTGGATAGACTTTGTCCTCAGTCTCCATGGGAAGATGGACAGAGAAGAAGGGTGGTGGTGATGGACACTAACTTAGTGGGAATAGCTGGGGTAAAGTGACAGAAAGAAAATTGCTGGAGGAGGACATCATTTTTGGTAAACTAGAGTACTGGAGAGACAAAGGAGACTCTTGGTGAGCTGGAGTGATACAACAGTTACAATGATAGACCCAAACGTGACAGCAAGTCTGAGGATGGCCTAGGACCAGGCAATGTTTTATTCTGTTGTACATAAGATCTCCATGAGTCAGAGTTGACTCAATAGCAGAAAGGTAAGTATCTGAACTGGGATTCTAGGGGAAAGCAGGCATTGTCCAGATGGAAATGGGGTGGAAGGGCATTGAGACAAATGGTTCAGACACCATGGTCAAGGCAAAATGAAGAAACCAGCCCAGCTCTAGGGCAGGTCTTCTGCAGGGAAGAGATGTGATCTCATGTGAGTTTCAGATACATCTCTTTGCTTGTGTGAAGAGTGGATGGGGCAGGACTCAGGCTGGTCAGGGGGATGTGTGAGGAGGCTTGGTCGGGGGCTGGTCTGAGGAGGCTGCTGCAGCACTCCACGGAGAGATGTTGTTGTTGGTATCTGCCACTGAATTGTCCCTGGATCATACTGACCATGTGCACAACAGGATTGGACCAGTCTGGAAGATCATCTGAAACTTGTTCAGCATCATAGCAACAAACAAGCCCCCACTGACAAACAGGGGGTGGCTGTGCATGAGATCTATTACAATGGAACCTGGGTCCCCACAAGGAAGGTGAGAGTTGTACCACTGGACTACCAGCAGGACCATATGATTGAGTGCACTCTGGAGGTGGGAAGGAGTCAGTCATAAAATTCTAGCTTGCCCAACAGAGCGAGGGCACGTAGCCATTATCTGAAAGAGGATATATCGAGGGTCAAACCAAGGTCCCTGAATTTTGCTGGCCACATTTGCTTAAAAGCCCAACCAATCTTGGTTATGCTGGGGCAGGGTGATCTGTCTGCTCTCCTCCTGTCACCATGACAACGAGATTCTACTCCATTAAACAAATTTACTCCATCTTCTTAGTCTCGGGAAGATGGGAGCGATCTCTAGGGAGAACTGCTCACTCTTGACCTCCAGCTCACCCCACAGTAGCAGGATTGCTTTCTGTCACTCATTCGTGCTGGTATGAGGTGGTCCAGGGTCTGTGATTCAGCCTGGGATCTGCAGCCTCTTCTCCAGTCATCCTGTTAGTCCCAGAAAGGGAATGGGCTGAGGAGAACATGTGTTTCTTACTTGATGATGATGATGATGATGATAGCTTAGTTAAACAAATTGCACTTAACTTCTCCGTGCTATGCCTATTCGGAGCCTGCTGAGAGCTTGCTAGGCATTCTATGAAGCTGGCTTGTCTTGGCCACTTAAAAACAAAGTGTGTAGATGGGAAGGTGATATGGGAAGAGAGGGGAGGGAACAGTGGCATAGACTGAAAGCCTATTTGGTATTAGTTTTTCTCCTGGGGGACTCATGCACACTTTTTTAAAAGAAATTATTTTTTATTGTTGTTGTAGTGAGTGTATTAGAACCCTGGTGGCCCAGTGGTTAAGTGCTTGGCTGCTAACTGAAAGGTTGCAGTTCGAAGTGATCAGGCACTTACTTCATGGGAGAAAGATGTCACATTCTGCTTCTGTAAACATTCACTGTCATTGAGTCAATTCCAACTCATAGCAACCACATTGGGTTTCTAAGGTTGTAAATCTTTACAGAAGGTAGATTGCCTCATCTTTCTTCCATGGAGCACTCTGGTGGGTTGGAACAACCAACCTTTTGGTTAGCATCCAAATGCCACTACACCACCAGAGCACCTTTCCATAAAGATTACAGCCTTGGAAACCCTATGTAGCAGTACTACTCCATCTTGTAGGGTCACTATGAGTTTGAATCAACTCACGACAGTGGGAGTCTATATATATAACAAAAATTTTGCCATTTCCACATTTTTCACACTTGTAATTCAGTGACATTATTTTCCTCATGTTGTGCAACCGTTACCACTGTCCTTCTTAAATTTTTTCATCACCCTTAACAGAAGCTCAGTGGTCCCCAAACAATGACTCCTAATTTGCCCCTCACCCCAATTCTGGTAACCACTAATAGAGTTTCAGGCATCCCATCTGTGATGTAATTCTGTTTCTGTACATCTAGCTGACCAGATAGATTGTGAGCTCACTGGGGAAGGTCTCTGTCACGGACAATTCTGTCTCTAGCATCCATCCAGATCTCGCACAGGTCGGACACTCAGTAAATGTGGGTACATCTGAAGGTGTATTTAGCAGAATACAAGGTTCAGGAAGGCAGGATTTTTTTTGGCCCATTTTGTTTGCTGCTACATAACCATAGACATAGGGCAGTGCCTCGTATGGGTTCAATAAATACATTTCGAATAAATGAGCAAATAAATCCTTCCTCCCAACAACCCTGCAAGGTAGGTGGGGTAGGTTTTTCACTTGCTCCTAATTCTTCACTCCCTCCCTGCCCTTTCCACCCACTGACTTTGACCAATGTAATCACTGAATGATGGGGAGCCTAGGCCTGTCTGATTCCAGAGCTGCTGCTCTTTCCCCTGAAAACCGTTAGGCTCAGGAAGGGTTAAACCAGGAGTGTGAGCAGAAGAGGGTTGAAAGGTGGATGTGTCAGGTTCCTGGAAGGCAGGTGTGGCAGTGGACTCCAGGAGAAAAGGGAGACAGATAGATCTCTCTGTGTCTATGACCCTGAGTGGGTTTATATGATGCCTCTTGGCAAGGGCTATGTGGGTGATTCCACATCTTCTGGTCTACTCCTGCTCCCAGCAATTAGCCCAAAACTCTCTGCCCTAGTTCCTTGGACTCGTGCCTCACTCTGTAGTGCGGTGCTTCCTCATGGGAACTAATCTCATCTTTCAAAGACGCTGGGGGGCAGGGCAATGAGCATCAGATGGGAGTCAAGAACCCTAGGTACTAGAGTATTGGCTCTGCTCAACTGACACTATGGGAGCCTGGGCAAGCCAAGTCCTCTCAAGGCCTCAATTCCCATGACTGTAAATGAGGTGCTGAAACCAGATAACCCCAAGGGCCTGTCCTGCTCTAATTCTAAAGGTACCCCTGCCAAAGCAGGGTCTGAGAGCCATCTCTCCCCAAAATAATAATAGTAAAAAAAGCAACAGCAACAAAAACCCTGTTATTGCTGAGTTGATATTGACTCATGCTGACCCCACATGTTACAGAGCAGAACTGCCCCATAAGGTTTTCTTAGCCATCATCTTCACAGGAGCCAATCACAAGGACCTTCTTCCATGGCTCTGCTGGGTGTGTTCTAACAGCCCACCTTTCAGTTAGTAGTAAAGTACAAACCATTTGTGATTCCCAGAATCAAAGAAGACTACAACTGTGATCTGAGAAAACCTCTCAGAGATTCCCCCCAAAATGATGATGAATCTGAGTTGGATTGCCAAGCCAGAAGACCTAGGATTGAATTTGAGATTTGAGGATTATTATCTGTGTGACTTTAGAAAAGTCACTTCATTGTTTTGGGAGGGAGAGGGTTTTAGCTCTTGACTCAGGAAATGGGTCATAACATCTACACTGCAGAACTGTTGAAATGATTTGTGATGTAATATATGTAACGATCCTGCACACCTTAGGTGATCAATGAATTTGGAATATGCATCTCTAGAACAGTTCTCCAGGACAGCAGGAGAGGGAGATGTACTGCTGCTGGTGGTGGTAGGAGACACATATAGGCTGCTGGCTTGGAGGATTACCTGTAGGAAAAAAATATTCTGTCCATTAATAATTATAGGACCATTTAACGTGTTAGTGGCCATACTAAGCACATTGCCCATTATCTCATTGAATTTTCACAACTCTATGAAACAGATAGAATTGTTATTTTCCCTTTACACTTGAAGATACTGAGGCACAGGGAATTGGCCAAATTCTCTCATTAATGAAAGGCACAGCCAGGAACCAAATGCGGTTAGCCTAGCTCAGAGTTCTGGCTCCTCGCAGCTATGCAAGGATGCGCTCCAGGCTGTGCATGTATAAATGCAGGTCATTAGAGTGCTGTGTGTCTGGACCACATTATTTGGTCTTTTATAAAACTGCTTTCAATAAACCGTGTCATTATAAGGCCTCATGGGGAAACTTAAGAAGCAGCCCTATAAAACTCATGATGGTGTTTACTATAGGGATCTCATTAAAAAAATGGCTCATTGCTTCATGCAGACTATAGGGGAGAAATTTCTCTCAGATATCAATGTTAGGAACAGGTGTGTTCCCATCCTAAGGATGGTGTAGCACAGTGGTCTCAAACTTGCTTGGGCATCACTATCAGCTGGAGGGCTTGCTAACACACAGTTGTCTGGGCCCCATCTCTACAGTCTGGGCTGGGGCCTGAGAATCTGCATATTTATCAAGTTCCCAGTTGTCCCTGAAAGAGCAAACAGTTGAGTGCTCGATTATAAGCCAAAAGGTTGGTGTTTAGAACCCACCTGGAGGCCCCTGGAAAAATAGGCCTGCCAATCTGCTTCTACTCTGGAGCAGTTGTACTCTGCACACATGGGGCCACCAAGAGTTGGAGTTGACTCAACGCAACTAACAGCAACATATTAAGTTCCCAGGTGATGCTGATATTGCTGGTCCAGAGATCACACTTTGAGAACCACTGGTATAAGGACTTGCATAACATCTCATTTCCTTCTTTGCAGAGGCTTCTAGGAAGCTTAGTGTCAAATTAGGAGCCACTCCAGAAAATATTCATGCATTTCCCACTCCAACTTTATGCCCCGTTTCCTTTTATTTTTCTTACTTGCATTTTCCCCCTTGTCACAGATTCCTCACTTAAATGAGCAAGCTAGTGTTTAAATGTGTTGTTTTTGTTGTTAAATAGCACCAATAATAATAATAATATTAAAAATCTGTAAAATCTTGCAGACAATAAATTATTAATCTGAAGGTTCATTAAATGGCTAAGTGCTTGGATTCTGGAGTCAGGTTGACATGGAATTCAAATCTAAACTCTCTATGCCTCATCAGTTAAGTAATAACGCCTGTGTCACATGTCCTTCGGAAAGACTGCATATGATAATGTGTGCAGTGAAGTGCTTCATGTAGTGCCGGGCATAGATGGTGCAATAAATACTGGCGATTATGATTGCTATTATCAGGTAATAAATAGATAAATAGCCTCGTGGCTATCATTGCTCTCAGTTGACCCTCCCATGTGACAGGAAGGAAGCAAGGGAGCGCTTTCTCTTATGAGTGATAAGAAGCCTCCAGGGGGAACAAAGCTTTCTTTTTCCATCTTGGCTGTATAAGATTCTGCAGGAGACACAGTTAACAACACACACCACTGCAAGCAACTTTTTCCTGCCGAGACCATTGCATTGTGGGGACCGCCAGGAGGCTCCATTATATTGCTATCACACCCGGGCAAAGCAGACATCTCCCTGCTGGAAAATGATGAAAGGATATATTAAAACACAAAATCCAGAGAGACAGAGCTCAACTCTTTGCCAAAGTAGCCTTCTCTGCCTCCACCCACGAGCACGCTCCTAACTAGGACTTCAACACTGAATTTTTAACTTTTCCTTCAGCAAAGACGATTTTACAGAGCAAAGAAGGAGCAGTATTGCCCCATGGCTGTCATTTCTCTAAGTGAGGTACTTTCACATACAGTAGCAAGCAACCAACCTGTGACTCACAGGTTGTAACATAGAACTTCACTTCATACTGTTTACATGGTGGTGACTTGTCAGAAGCAGATTGCCAAGCCTTTCCTCCGAGGCACTTCTGTGTGGATTCGAATCTCCAATTTTTTTGATGGTTGTTGTTGTTAGGTGCTACCGAGTTGGCTCCGGCTCATAGCGACCCTGTGTACAACAGACTGAAACACTGCCCAGTCCTGCGCCATCCTCACAATCCTTGCTATGCTTGAGCCCATTGTTGCAGCCACTGTGTCAATCCACTTTACTGAGGATTCCCCTATTTCACTGACCCTCTACTTTACCAAGCATGATAGCCTTCTCCGGGGACTGGTCCCTTCTGACAACATCACCAAAGTTCATGAAACGAAGTCTGGCCATTTTTACTTTTAAGGAGCATTCCAGCTGCACTTCTTTCAGGATAGATTAATTCATTCTTCCGGTACCAAAAAAAAACAAACAAACAAACCAACAAACCCACTGCCATTGAGTCAATTGTGACTCATAGCCACCTGCACTGGGTTTCTGAGGTGGCAAATGTTTACGGAAGTAGATTGCTCAGTCTTATTTTCAGTATTCTTTGCCAATACCATAATCCAAAGGCATCAACTCTTCTTTGGTCTTCGTTATTCATTGCCCAGCTTTCATATGCATATGAAGTGACTGAAAAGACCATGGCTTGGATTAGGCATACTTTAGTCTTCAAAGTCACATCTTTGCTCCTTAACATTTTAAAGGGGTCTTTTGCAGCAAATTTGCCCAGTATAATATGACTTCTGATTTCTTGACTGCCACTTCCATGGGCATTGATTGTGGATCCAAATAAATTGAAATCCCTGAAAACTTCAATCTTTTCTCCATTTATTGTGATGTTACTTATTGGTCCAGTTGTATTTTTCTTCTTTTTTTTAATGCTGAGGTATAATCCACACAGAGGACTATGGTCTTTGATCCTATCAGTAAGTGCTTCAAGTCATCTTCACTTTCAGCAAGTAGTGTTGTTGTGTCTTCTGCAAGGGAGCTTTGATATTTTAGGGATTAAAGCATTTATCTGCTAACCAAAAAGTCGGCAATTTGAACCCACTGGTAGCCCCACAGGGAGAAAGGCGAGGCAGTCTGCTTCTGTGAAGATTTACAGCCTTGGAAACCCTATGGAGCAATTCTACTCTGTCCTGTAGGGTCACTATGAGTCGAAAATGACTCGATGGCAGTGGGTTTACCTTTTGTTAGTGGCCGAGTATTTAACAATTTGCTCCACCCGGGGACTCTTTCACATACAATAGCTAATAAAATCTTCATTATGATCCAATGAGGTAGAAACAGTTCTCCCCATTTTATGGATGAGGAAACTGAGGCTCAGTAAAACTGAGATCATACAATTAATGTGGTCTGATTTTAGCAACCACTCTCAAGCAATACTACAATGTAAACCCCAGGACACACCAGATTGGCTGCCTCAGGGTTTAGAGCACATTTGGAAACCCATTGACCTTCCTTTCTTCCTTTTAACCACACTTCATTTTCCTCTGTCACCAGCTACCATCAACCTCTGGATTTGCTTTTCAACATTGATGGCACTTGAGGTCCTATCTGGGATGAACTTAAGGGTGGTCTCATTTCCATGAGGTCTGGAGCATAGAAGACAGCAGTGTAAAGCTAGGAACACCAAAACCAAACCCGTTGCTGTTGCGTTGATTCTGACTCATGGTGACCCCTTGTGTTGCATAGCAGAATTGTTCTATGGGATTTTCTGGGCTGCAGTCTTTATGGAAGCAGATTGCCAGGCCTTTTTTCCTTGGCACTACTACTGGCTGAGTTCTAATAGACAACTTTTAGCTTAGTAAAGGAATGCAAACTATTTGTGCCACCCAGGGACCTTGAGGCTGAGAAATGAGGCAAGATACAGGGTGTGGATCAATCAATCCTCTTGTGTCAAATTTTTTCTCTCTCCACTCCCCTGGCCCTGGAACAAGCTTGAGGAGAAAACTTTCCAGAGGGTATTTCAGGTGATCAGCTAGGTCCCAGATCAGGGACTATTGCCACAGAAGATCCATCAAAACAAAGGGTGGTGTGGTATAATGGAGGGCATGCTGGGCTTGGGGTCCAGGCACCCAGGTTCCAGCCTTAGTGCAGCCATTTGCTAAAGGCAGTATGATGCTGTGCATGACCCGAGCTTGATGCACCAGCCTCACACCTATCTGGAGGCCAGACTCAGTCCTCCATTACATTACCTGCTCTAGTAGGCTCAGTTGTTGTTGTGTTAGGTGTTGCCGAGTCAGTTCTGACTCACAGTGACCCTATGTACAATAGAACAAAACACGTCCGGTCCTGTGCCACCCTCCCAATCATGGCTGTGTTTGAGTCCATTACTGTAGCCACTATGTCAATCCATTTGTTGAGGGTTTTTTTCTCTTTTACTGACCTCTCCTTTACCAAGTATGAGGTCCCTTTCCAAGGACTGGTCTCTCCTGATACTATGTTCAAAGTAAGCAAGACAAAGTCTTGCCATCCTTGCTTCTAAGGAATATTTTGGCTGTACTTCCTCCGAGACAGTAGGCTGAACAGTGGGTCCCAAAGATATCAGGTCTGAATCCCTGGAACCTGTGAATATTATCTTATATGGCATAGACTTTACAGATCAAGTTAAGAATCTTGAGGTGGGGAGATTTTCCTGGATTATCTGGATGGGCTCTTGTGTTGGATTGGGTTCTCTAGAGAAACACAAAAACCAGCAAAGTATATATATATATATATATATATTTATAGAGAAAGAAAGAGAGAGAGAGAAATTTATCTTAGATAAATGGCTCACAAGCGTGTAGAAGCCGACAAGTTCAAGCTGAAAAGTTCGTCTCTGGAGGGGGATGGGGCCCAGGGCCGTCTGGCTTTCACACGCACGGCAGAGGAGTTCAAGTCACAAAGTTCGTCTCTGGAGAGAGATGGGGCCTGGAGTCGTCTTGTTCCCGTAAGCGCAGCAGAGCTGGGAGAATCAAACTGACACGCAGGGTCGCCGTTCCCAACAAAGAATGAATCTGAAAGCCTCCGGGGCGAGCAGCGAGCTGCTTGCTCCAGGAAGTATATAGTCCGGAATGCCGTTCTTCCAGTTTGTCCCTGGGATAGTATTACAGGTAGGCCACACCCCTGGGGAAACTCCCCCTAGACTGACCGGCCGCTTAGGACGCAGTCATGTGATCCATCATGGGAACCACCACTCACAACTGGAGTCCAGCCAAGTTGACACATCTTCAACTATCACAGCTCTAAAGGCATCACATATGTCCTTAGAAGAGGGAAGTAGATGGAGATTTGACACACACAGAAGAGGACGTGGCAATGTGACGATGGAGGCAGAAATCAGAATGATGTGACCACAAGCAAATGAATGCCAGCAGACACCAGAAGTTGGAAGAGACAAGGGGTGAATTTTTCCCTACAGATTCCAGGGGGAGGGTAGTCTTGCTGATATCTTGATTTTGGCCTATTGATATTAAATTAAGACTTCTAGCTTCCACAACTGTCAGAGAATAATGTTCTGTTTGTTTTAAGCTCACCAAGTTTGCGGTAATTTGTTATAGCAGTCACAGGAAACAAATATATCCCCACATAAATACAATTTTAAAAGCATCAGCAAGCTATGTAGATTTTATTCAAAGTTTCATGGAGAGATGACTTAAATAATTTAACTTATAAATTAAATGTAAAATTAAAGACGCTCCACATAAGAGGTTTCTGTCTTCACAGAGAAGGGTCCCTGGGTAGTGCAAATGGTTTGTGCTTGACTCGTTTAAAGGTTGGTGGTTCAAACCCACCCAGCAGTGCCACAAAAGCAAAGCCGTAAACACTGTTGTTGTTAAGTACCATCGAGTCAATTGTGACTCATAGTGACTCCACGTGGCAAAGTAGAACTACCCCAAAAGGTTTCCTTGGCTGTAATCTTCATAGAAGCAAATCACTAGGTCTTTTGCCCACACAGCCACTGGGAGACCTTTTGGTAACCAACTATTTGGTTAGAAGCTGACAACTTACCCATGTGTGTCACCAGGGCTCCTTTACAGCCAGGAAAACCATATAATGTAGTTCTACTCTGTAACACATGGGGGTTGCCCTGTGTTAGAATCAACTTGATGGCAAGAGAACTTGGTTTAGTTTTACTTCCCTATGAAATAGAAACTGTTATTCATACCTTTTCACTCATGAAAAAAACTGAGGAATCAGAAGCTAAATTGCGAGCTGAAAATTATATAGCTGATAAGTGGCAGAGCCTGGATCCAAACCAGGACAGCTAGATTATACAGCTACACTCTTAGTTGTTAGGGACCATGCTAGGGACCCCAAGAGACACCTTAGATGGAGGGCATCTTGTCACTAATCTAAACTGGGATTTGGCCATGTATGGCCATGCTGGAGAACCAGAATGGGAGTCGGGGCACTTCCAGGGAGAGAACATATCCTAGGGGAAGGGGATTGCAGGAGCAGCTCGACCCGTAAGAATCATAGGAGTCTAAGCCAGGGTAGAGGAGCACAACCTGTTGGTTGCCCCTAGGTCACTGTTGGTGTTAGGTGTTGTCTAGTTAGGTCTGATTCAAAGAGACCTTATGTACAAAAGAATAAAACACTGCCCAGTCCTGTGTCATCCTCACAATCGTTGTCAGGCTTGAGCCCATTACTTCAGCCAGTGTGTCAATCCATCTCTTTGAGGGTCTTCACCTCCTTCACTGACCTTCTACTTTACCAAGCATGATTTCCTTCTCCAGGGACTAGTCCCTCCTGATAACATGTCTAAAGTACATAAGACAAAGTCTTGCTATCTTCACTTCTAAGGAACATTCTGGCTGTACTTCTTCAAGACAGGTATGTGCAATCTCCTGGCAGTCCATGGTACATTTAATATCCTTCACTGACACCACAATTCAAAGGCATCAATTTTTCCTTGGTCTTCCTCATCTATTGTCCAGCTCTCACATACATATGAGGCAATTGAAAATATCATGGCTTGGCTCAGGCTCACCTGGTGGCCTAAGGCATTTGACTGCTAACCAGAAGGCTGGCGGTTCAAACTATTGGGAGGGGTTGCTATGAGTCGGATCCAACTCTAAAGCAGTGACTTTTTTTTTTTTTTTTCAGGGGGAAATAGCACTTGTACTAAGTAGTGCTTCACTGGAGTGGAACTGGGGCAACAGAAGAAACAAATGATGTAGCATTTCTAGCTGAGGAACAAGTGGATGTACAAGCCAGGGGCCACTTGAGTTCTTGTTGTGACCATGGCTTCATTGGCACAGACTGGTAAGGTAACAGTTGTTACGAGGATAACATGAGGTAGTGCATGTGGATGAGACATGGCAATCACATGGCCTGCTGCTATCAGGCTTCCAAACTGCCCAATCCAGGGTGCTGGAAGAGGGAAAAAACTGTGAAGAGGGAAAAAAAACAAGGTGGCCAAATTAGCGCCAGGGTACTCTAGGCTCCTCCCACCTGCCTGTTGCTCAGCAAGCTGATTGGCCACCAAGGCTGTCAATCATTTCATAGGCTGTCTAGTGATCTTGCCAGCTATTTTTTTTTTTTTTTTTTAATGGTTGGGGTCAATCTCATTCTTTCCTAGTCTCTCAAAGAAATTATAACTGAGAAATCCTAGAAAACAAGGAAGTAGGAGGAGAGGAAGAGTAGGGCCAGAAAGGCTTGTGGACAGGCTGTTGTAAAGAGGAAGCAGGGAATAAGGGAAGCAGAGACCTTGAGAAGGGAAGGGAGAGATGGAGAAGAGAGGGAGGAGGGGCAGATGGTGGGGAAAGCTATACAGAGCACTTCTGGGATGGCCTCTGAGCTCCCACTGCTGGGGGGGAGCTTATCCCCATTTAACAACAGAGAAACTGAGGTTCCAAGAGGCGAACCTACCCCATGCTTTGCACTGAGACAAAGCCAGAATCAAACCCAGGCCTGCCTGATCAGCCCATGACTTTAAACTCTGCACCATACTTTGCCCTGATGAGTTGTTGTTGTTGTTAGCTACCTTGGTGTCCACCGGACTTAATGCAACCTCACTGTGCAGAGTAGAACTACTTCATAATGTTATCAAGGCTTTGAACGTTTGGAGGCAGATTGCCAGGCCTTTCTTCTGAGGCACTTCTGCATGAGTTCAAATGACCAACCTTTTGTCTAGTAGTCAAGTGCCTAAACATTTGTACCACCCAGGGTCTCATCCAGGTGGGCAGATATCCTGTTCCCTGAGCTGGAGGAGTGAGGTAAGGAGGAGCAGAATTAACTGGCTTCTAGAGCCATATCTGCTCAGGAAAGAGGCACTGCAGGTGGCCCAGTGCAAATGGCCTTTTTACTGCAAAAGGTTGTTTGTAGAGAACATTTTGCCTCTGGTATATCTGGACACATGCACCAGCAGAGCCTCTGTAGGGGCTGAACCTGTCTTGGGTGCAATTCTCAGTCAGTCTGGCTGGGTGAGGCTCTGAGTCAGTTCCCAGGGGGCAGAACAGGTCTGGGAAATGGCCTGAGCATCCCTGCAGGGAAGATTCCCACAGTCAACTCCTACAGGAAGAGTGTCCACCCATCATTAAGTAACAAGAGTGAGCAAAGAATAAACCAAACTAAATCAGTTGCCATCAAGTTGACTCTAACTCATGACGACCCCATGCGTACAGAGTAGAACTGTGTTCAGTAGAGTTTTCAAGGCTCTGACCTTCTGGAAGCAGACTGCCAGGCCTTTCTTTGAAGGTGCCCTTGGGTGGATTTGAATCACCAACCTTTCTGTTAATGGTCAAGCACCTAACCAATTGTGCCACCCAGACTCTGAGCAGGGAATAGCAACAAACTCAAACCAAACTCACTGCACTCGAGTTGTTTCCAACTCATAGCGACCCCTCCTGCAGTTTCTGAAATGGTATTTCTACAGAAGTAGATTGCCCAATCTTCCTTCCAAGGAGTGGTTGGTGGGTTTGAACCACCAGCCTTCTGGTTAGCAGTCAAATGCTTTAGGTAATACGCCACCAGAGCAGGGACTACCAAAAAAACCAAATACACTGCCGTCGAGTTGTTTCCAACTCATAGTGGCCCCTCCTTGGATTTCCAAGGCGGTATCTCTATGGAAGTGGAATGCCCAATCTTCCTTCTGAGGAGTAGCTGGTGGGTTTGAACCACTAGCCTTCTGGTTAGCAGTCAAATGCCTTAAGCACTATGCCACCAAGCAGGGACTAAGTACTCATTTTTCTGTGGCTTCCTTTCCTTCATTCTCCATCCCCCCGACCCCCAACTCGGCTAACCCATCACCTCCCTGGGCTTCTTGTGGACAAAACAGCCCATCCTTGTATAAAGCCTTGCCATTTACAACAGCTTTTTGGTTTCTTCCGCAAGCGTGAGATGAGCCACAGAGAAAGTCAAGATGGGATCTGAGCTACACGATCTTAAATATTTCTCATCAGCCTCTGCTGTTGCTTTTGCTGGTCCAGATTCCCTCTATTGAATTACTGCCTTGTCCAACATCAATGATGTCCAACATCAACGACTGCTCCCACAGACCCAATCCCCACCTTCCCTGGATATCATAAATCAATATGACCCCAAGTTCATTCAATTTTCTGTCACTGGCAACCCAAAGGAGACCTTGGGTGGCACTAATGGTTAAATGCTCGACAACTAGTCTGAAGGTTGGCAGTTCAAACCTACCCAGACATGCCTTGGAAGACAGGACTGGCAATCTGCTTCTGAAAGGTCACAGCCCTGAGACCCTATGGAACAGTTCTAGTCTGCTCATATGAGGTCATCATGAGTTGGAGCTGAATCAACAGCAACTAATGCAACAGGCAACCAAAGAAGTCCTGACAGACTGGATCTGAGGAAATGTCCTTAAAATTGCACCTGCCCCTCTTTCTACCCTCCCCATTTCAAAAAATAGCACCACCATCCAACTAGCAGGTCAGGTCACACACCTGTGAAACCCTTACTCTCCCTCACCTCCACCACCAAGCAGTCCCCCTGTCCAATGGATTTTACTTCCTAAAATCTCTGTCTTAGTTCAGGCTTCATCATCTCTTGCCTATAACAATTTTCTTTAGCAGTTTTCCCATTGACTTCCATATACACAGTATCTTCCGCTCCACTTCCTGTTTTCCCCCAATCTCCTCTCCAACAGGAAAACCAGCATAGTTTTCCTGAAACACAGATCTCGTCGCCCCCTCCTTGTCAATAGCACCTCATTGCCAACCAGAGGCACCTCGGAAGAAAGGTCTGGGAATTTGCTTCCAAGAGGTCAGAAACCCCCAAAGCAGTTCTGCTCTGAAACACATGGAGCTGCCATGTGTCAAAATCAACTAATGGCAACTATTTCTGTTTTTGTTCATACACTAAAGTCCAAGTGCAACAGTTAAGCACTTGGCTGCTAACTGAAAGGTTGACACTTTGAATCCACCCAGGGGCTGTGTGGGAGAAAGAACTGGTGATATGTTCCTGTAAGGATTACAGCCTAGAAAACTCTATGGGGGCAGTTCTACTTTGTTATATGCAATCACTAGTAGTTGTTGTTGTTAGGTGCCATCAAGTTGGCTTTGATTCAGTGACCCTATGTACAACAGAATGAAACACTGCCCTGTCCTGTGCCAGCCTCACAACCCTTGCTATACCTGAGCCCATTGTTGTAGTCACTGTGTTAATCCATCTTGTTGAGGGCCTTCCCCTTTTTTGTTGACTCTCCACTTCACCAAGCATGATATCCTTCTCCAGGGAATGGTCCCTTCTGACAACATGACCAAAGTAGGTGAGATGAAGTCTGGTCATTCTCGCTTCCAAGGAGCATTCTGGGTGCCCTTCTAGTAGTTGAAAATTGACTTCACATCACCAACCAACAAAAAATTAAAGTCCAGACACTTTTCCTTGACATTTAAGGCTCTCATAGCCTGGGATCCATTTACTCTGCATTCTAAAACAGGTGCCCTAACCCAATCACATGTACTCTGCTCATGTGCTAGGTTCTCTCATGCCTGTGTCTTTTGCCTTTGCTCATGCTGGCACCTTGCCAGAAATATACTGCACCCTCTTCTGCTTGGCTAACTGGTCACCTCCATGAACCCTGCCCTCACATGTCCTCAGCTGAATCCCTTAACCTCCTCTGGGCTCCCACCCCAGGCCTCTGTGCACACTCTATGTTTGTCTTATCACATGTTTGCAATCCTCCAATTACTTTTCTGTCTCTGTGAGTACCATGCAGCTAGAGACAGCATCTGTCTCATTTGTCATTGTGTCCCTAGCTCCCAACACAGAGCCTGGCACATAGCATGGGTTCAGTATGCAATCAGCAAATAAATGAGTGGAAAACTATCATTGTCTGAGCTCAAGGCCCTCAACTCTCCAGTGAGGTAAGTGGAAGCTTTCTCTTTCGGCTCCTCCTCCCTGCCAAAGCTGTGATTTGGACCATTGCAGCTCCTCTTTGCACAGATTCTGCTCAGCAGAACCTCCAGTGACGCTTTGAATTCCTGTAAATTACTTTCCTGCTAGGACTTGTAAGCCAGGTTGCCAAGCAACGAGAGGGGATTTGGTCCTTATCAAAGGGCCTCATCTGCACATTATGCACTCAAAAGATGTCCTCGCACAGGCCGGAGTGGGCAGAACCTCATTCCCTCAATGTCTTCTGCCCCTCTGAGTGGGCCAGCATCAGTCATGGTGTGACTGCTGGCCCTGAAAGGAATTAGCCATGTTGAGAGCATCCAAAACATCTCTTGCTGAAGTGCCATACCCACTGATTCACTCCTGGGTCAGAAGAGGAGAAAGCTCAATAGCTGTGAGACCTGGGGAAGAACCTTGAGACCATTAGTTTTGGAATCAGAAAGCTCAGAATTTGCATCCTAGAATGGCACTTAACCATGTACCTTGGAAGAGTCCTGTATGTGCTGAGTCTAACTTGCTCATCTGTTCAGTGTAAATATTAAGACCAACTCCACAGGCCTGTGGGGAGGATTAAATGAGATGATAAAGTCAAAATCCTGCTGTGGGCATATGAGGTGAACATTTACACTAGGAAGATACACTCCTTGGAGAGATCAATCATGGGTGAATAGAAGGGCTGTGTATGCACAGGGAGACAGCTCGGGGGACAGGAGTTCATGGGAGGGAAGGACACAGGGAAGAGGTACCTACGGAGAGGAAGTGGGAGAGGAGCTGTTGCACTGTGGGATATTGCAGTCAATGTCATGAGACAAAGTGTATGTGAGCTGCTGTATGGAAAATGAATTTGTTCTTTAAACTTTCACCCAAATCAAAATAAAAATTAAAGCAAAAAAAAAAAAAAAAAAAAAAAAAAACCCCTGCTCTGATGCCCATGATTCAGAGCTGCACAAGAATGGCTGCTATTATTCCCAGTCCTCAAGGTCTGACACCATCCTGCGTTCATGAAATCCACATGGGTGGGCTGTCAGGCCTCTAGGGAGAGCACATTTTTGTGCCCAGCACCAAGGGAGCTACCAGAAATGAAAGAGAAAGAAACATCGCACTTGTGGTCCTTTGGGAACTTGCTGTCAACCTCCAAACATCACAGTCTGCAAAGCAGACGGGTGAATGCTCAACTTCCATATTTCCTTCCCACGTGGAGGATTTTGTCAACTGCCATTTACTGGGCATCTGTTCCATGCCAGGAGCCATACCAGGCACCTCACCCTCATTCTGTCCTTACAGCCTCCAAAGGAGGAAGCTGTTATGGCCACCATTGGCACTGAGGCTTGGCTGTGGGATTTGAATCCAGGTCTATTTTGCTGAAAGTCCCCTGTGGCTGAGCAGAGAAGAAAGGTAGTGAGTTGGTGGAGAGGCACGAGGTCAGTTGGGAAGACACCACTGTGGGCCTGGAACAGTGCCAGGACAGAGGATCCCTCAATAAACATTTGTTGACAGAATGACCTTGAAGGAAAAGATATCCAAACACTGTACAGAGTCTGATCTTAACTTTTGTAGTTCTAGGAATGAAAGGCTGTGAAGAAAGGCTACCACATGGCTCAAAAAAAAAGAAAGACACTACTCACAAAAATCTGTTGTGTGGAGTCTATCCTGACTCATGGCAACCCATGCGTTACAGAGTAGAACTGCCCCATAAGGTATACTTGGCTGTAATCTTTACAGACATAGATTGCCAGGCCATGGTGCCACTGGGTGGGTTCAAACTGCCAATCTTCACAGTAGTAGTTAAGCATAAACCATTTGTACTAACTGGGACTTTGTGTCAATTAAAGGCATCAAAGAAAGGCATATGGCATAGGGTAAGGTCAACTGGACTTCAGAGTGTCTGAATCACACACAAGTGCAGCCTCCTACCTCACCTGAGTGAGCAATAAACCTAGGGGGAGGTCATTTGATTCTGACTTCAGCTTGGTCCTTCAGTACCCTCATAGTCGAGGTAGCAGCTACTGCCCCCTGCTTCTTGCTCCACTGTCCTTTGTCAGGGCTGAAGTCCACATATGAACTCCAGAGAGGTTCCATTTCTTCAAGAAGGTCCTCCCTGATGTCCACAGGCTGCACCCATGGCCCCATACTGTGCTGGATACCTCCATTATAGCACGAACCACACTTTGTAACCAAACTGTCTTCTTCTCATTGGCCTGTGAGCTTCTTGAGCTCCAAAACCAGATTTGATCCACATTTTGTCCATAGTGCCCAGCACAGGGCTGGCAACAGAGCAGGTATTTAGTAGAATTGTTGAAAGGTGGAACAATTGAAAACTTTTTTTTAAATTTCTCCACTGCTAAATTATTTATTGTTCTCGCCCCCACTTGCCCTCAGATTTCATTCCATTTCTTTCTTCTATCTCACATGGCTTTTTGTGTGTGTGTGTGTGTGATCTGGGTGAAAGTTTACAGAGCAAATTCATTTTAAATACAGCAGTTCACATATACTTTGTCTCATGACATTGACTAAAATTTACTCCAATGCAAGAGCTCCCCTCCCACTTCCTCCCGATAGTTCCCTTTTCCCTGTGTCCATCCCTCCCTGCCCTTCTGCCCCCTGAACTCTCTCCCTGTGCATAAGCAGCCCTTCTTTCTCCCATGATTGTTCTCTCCAAGGAGTGTATTTACCTCAGGTAAATGTTCAACTCATATGCCTGTCTTTGTTTGGCTGGAAGCCACAGGTGTGGGTTCAATTCCAGACCTGAAGGGCAGCTAGGGGCCATAGTCTCAGTGGTTCCACCAGGCTCTATCAGACCAGCAAACCTGGTCCTCCCCCTATTTTTTTTTTTTCAAATGATTTTGAGTTTTGTTTCACATTGTTCTCCCACTCTATCCAGGATCTCCTACATAGATTCCCCTCCAAGTGGTTGACAGTGGTAGCCAGGCATCATCTAGCTCTTCTGGTCTCATCATAGTCATATAGGCTGTCTCACATGACATTTTAATACAATTTTTTTTTTTTTCCTATTGGGATTGAAAACGAAAGAAGCCCTAAACAGCCAAACTGCTTTACCCTGAGAAAGAGTTCTAGTATGACAGCCAGGTGTTCAGGGTGGAGCAGAAGCCAGGCTGATGTTTCAGGAAGACAGTCTAGTCTGGTTCCCAAATGAGGTTCCACCCTCTGCCTCTATCTCGCTGTTCTTACTCTCTGAGTAGAGGCAGTTTCTGAGAATGGCTGACAACTGACTGTGGTTCTGATCCATTGCTCCCATAATTACTTCCAAATGTTATTTTCATGAAGTTATATTCTCCTCCATGTTGCTGTGGCTTCCAGCCATCCCTGTCACATGCCCCATTAGCTCAATACTAGAGGCTGAAGTACCTGCAGGGTACTGCAGTCCAGCCCATAGCCCTAGACATTGGGACAGCATTGCTCTGGAGAGAGAAGGCAGGGATGGACTTACTGAACACCTACAAAGTGTCTTAAACTTGGCAACGGCAGGTGTAATATGTGACCCTGAGATGCTGGTTGTTGCTGTTATTTGCCCCAGATTCATGGTGACCCCATGCGCAATGGAATGAAACACTGCCTGGTTCTGAGCCACCCCCCTGATTGGTTGTAACTCAGACTCTTATGATGCATAGGATTTTCATTGGCTGATTTTTGGAAGTAAATTGCCAGGCCTTTCTTCCTAGCCCATCTGGAAACTCTGTTGAAACCTGTTCAGCATCATAGGCACACACAGGCCTCCACTGACAGATGGGAGGTGGTTGCACATGAGGTACATTGGCCGGGAATCAAACCCAGGTCTCTGGCATCGAAGGTGAGCAGTGCTGGATTACCCAATAAGGAAAGTAAGCACTTCCTTGGGTTTACTGTTTATCTGCAGTGAACGATTTCACATTTTTTCACCACATCAAAGATTCTGCTTCTAGGTATGGCTGGCATCTGTCTCTCTCTCAATCCCATAGCACCTTCCTACAGACTTAAAGCCTCTTTTCAAATGTATTATCCCTGACAGTGATGGAGTACCCAGTAAGCAAGGTAAGAAGAGGTTTACTTGTGCTTACCAATATGTAATGAAGAATTTTACACAGATATGGTGAAAATCATGTGAAATTGTTCACTGCATATTAGTAAATAAGCACAAGTAAGCCCATGCTTACCTTGCTTATAGGGTAATCTATACCTTAAGGTGAGAATTCTACCACTGAACCACCACTGCCTCTGTACACTGTGTTTATAATCTCTGTTTCAAGACTGAGGAAGCTGAGGTTCAGAGAGGTGGACCACCTGCCCAAGGCCACGTAGCTAGTCCATGGAAGAGCTTGGGCTTACACTAGGGCTTTTCTGATCCCAAGTTTGTCATCCACCTACTTGTCCACACCTCTTACCAGAACAGTGCTCTTCAGAAATGCCATGGGAGACCCAGGATCATCTCTTGGGAAAGGTAGATAAAACCAAAAGTCTCTAGAGGACAGAGGTCCTTTCCTGTCCATCAAGTTCTGCCCCCTCCCTCTGTCTTTTCACAGCTCTCTTTCTTTGGATCCCTGTGGCTGGGAGTCTAAGTCCCACCATCTGGGCTGGTCCCAGGTCTGCCTCCCTGGTGAAAGTTCATGTCAACACCTGCAGAATGTTCACCCCCTGCCAAGCTCATGAAGGGTTAATTCAATAAATATGTACCTATTTGAACAACAACAACAACAATCTGGACAATAAATAATGACAAGGAACATTATAAGTGCTAAGTGGCTTGCTAAGCAGTAGTTCTCACAACAATCTTGTGAATTAAGTCCTAATAGTAAGCACATTTTCTAGATAAAGAGATAAATTCAGAGAGGTTGTGTGACTTGCCCAAAGTCACACGGCTGGTAGCTGGTAAGTGGTGGAGGTGTGATTCTAAACTAAGTCTGTCTGATACTGCCCAGCTCTGAAGCAGTATCTCCAAACATTAATTGGCCATCTGCTTTCTGTGTGCCAGGCACTGCACTAAGCAGTTTATATCAGCTATCTCATTACATTGTCATAGTGTCATTGGGGATATCTACTATTTATTATTAAATTGAAGATTTAGAAGGGAAAATATTTGCCCAGGATTATACAGCAAACAAATAGCTGAGTGGAGATTTGAATCCAGGCTCCTTTTGCTCCCGAGGTTAAGTTCTAACCATTTGCTGTCCTACTCTGCAAATGGTATGTGCCTACTGAATGCAAGAGTCCTGGGTGGTACAAATGGTTAATGTGCTCACTACTGACCAAAAGGTTAGAGGTTCGAGTCTACCCAGAAATGTCTCAGAAGAAAGGCTTGGCAGTTTTCTGAAAAACCAATCACTGAACACCCTATGGAGCACAGTTCTACTCTGACACACATGGGGTCTCCATGACTTGGAATCATCTCAACAGCAATTGGTCTCTCACTGAATGGAGGCACTAAGCTAGGCCCCTGGGAGTCAGATATGAAACATGCTCCAATGGAGATAAAGAAGTCATCAGCTTTAGTGCAGGGTGAGAAGTGTGGTCTGAGGTGTCTGTTTGGGATGGAGGAGAGGAGGTGGTGGTGGGGGGGTCACTAACTGGCCTGACAGGGTACCAACAAAGGCTTCCATGAGTAGTGGGATTAAGCTGGATCTTAAAGAACAGTTAGGGTTTGGGTGAGGAAAAAAAGAAGGAAGAGAATTCCAAGCAGAGGGAATAGCCTGTGCTAAGGCTAAGCTAAATATAGCATGATATACTCAGGGAAATGATACTCATTCCACACGGCATTGACCAAGAATTCCAGGTGTTGGGCAACTTAAGATGAGGCTGGAGAGGCAGGCCAGAGCTAAGCTGAATAAGGCACAGGGTTAAGAATAACAGTCCAAGTACTAGTTACTCTGAGTTCAAGTCTCAGGTCTACCACTACTGAACTGTGTGACCCAAATCAAGTTAGTTGACCTCTCTGTGCCTTAGTTACATCTTCTGAAGTGGTGACAATAAGAGAACCTACCACATAGGTTGCTTTTTATAAAGATTAAATAAACTGGTGCTTGCAACAGTGCCTGGCACACAATAAGCTCTCAACATGTGTTTGGTCAGGACAGATGAAAAGGAACTTGAGGACTAAACTAGTTTTCTCCTGAAGGGTGCATAGGCAGTGGCAAGAGAGTGAATCTTAAAAACAAGGAAGTGCTGTTATATTTCCATTCAAGAAATTCTTATTTGATTAAGTCCTCTTCAGTCCTCACTCAAACATCCCATTCAGAAGGCAGAGAAAGAGGAAATTCAGGTGAAACACATCAGCATGGCTTGCTGAGTTCTCTTTTCCCCCCTTTTGTAATGTTCTACTTTGTATTCCTCCACTCAGACCCCTCACACACCTGTACCTAGCTCACAGTCCTGAACCTCATGGAATCTTGGGGCAGGAGGGCAGCTCTGAGCTCCCTCTGGCTATTGCTTCCTCTTCCACTTGTGACCAGAAAGGGTCCCCTTGATTGCGTCCAGTGATGGCAGACTTGTTACATAAAGTGAGATAAAGTGCTCGTAATTGGGCAATAGCAAAACATTAGTCATCCTCATCTTATCTGAGAGGTGGGAAAATGAAGCAGATGTCACTTAGTCCGTCCTAGTCTGGCAGGAAAATGGTGGCTGCACATGAGGACATTGCATGGGATTCCTGGAAGTGGTAGGGGGCCTTCTTTGCTGGGTCTGAATGACAGGCCTCAGGCCAAAGAGGACAGCACTGAGTGCTGCAATAACTTCTCTCTTCAGTGTAATCGTAAGAGCCAGCATTCACTTTCTTTCTTTTGGGGGCAACAGTGTAAATTTTAAAGCTTAATAAGATCTTAAGCTGTTGTAAGCAGGCTCTCTCATATACTACATATTTAGCTAGTATTTGCTGAGCACTTACTATATGCTTGGTGCCGTGTGTTGACCCATTGTTACTGCTGTTTCCACCATTACTCACAGATTGATGATAAGTTTTCAGAGGAGAAATCTGGCTGAGGGAGGAGGACTAGTTCAGTTCTATCTGAGTCTTACTCTAGTGCTCCTTTCTGCCTCTGGTTCTGGTTAAGAGGGCCTCAATCTAGGATAGCTCTGTGAGTCTGTGCAGGTCTTAAAGTCCAGGACATCAGCCATTTGATCTCTGCTTCTCTTCCTTTTCCATCCCATAGGCAGGGATTGTGGAAAAGACTGTATCAGATGTGATTCAGGACCTGTTTGTACTCTCGGTATCCTATTTCAGCTTCAGCATCTGTGATGGTAGGAAGCTTTTTCCCCTTCAGGATCTCCACTGATTGCTGCCCATTGATCCTATGCAGAGTGGGGCACCTGTTCCCTGTTCCTCCCGAGGGCTTTTGAGAGGCGTGAAGGGGCCCCCTTGGGCTCCTTCCAAGACTCTCTCTTCTCTGTGCAGGACTGAGACTGCCTCTTGTGCAGCCACCTCCTCTTGGGTGTTTGGTTAAAACATCTGCAACGTCCCCAGTCTAATCTGTGGTATCCTGAGTAATGAACAGTGCTTGGCAGGCAGCAGGTGGAGGCCTTGCCCCAGCTCAGTGAGAGTGCACAGCTTTAGTTAGATTAGCTCATGTGATCCACAGGTGTGCTGTGTGTATAAGGTTCAGCAGGTTGAAGTAATACCTTTGCCTCCTGCTTGTAAAACCCCAAGTGCTTTCACTTTTCTTGTTCCTTGGAACGTCAAAAACCCTTTAAAAGAAGCCAAGTATATATTATCATACCCATCTTACAGATTAGAAAACTGAGTCTCAGAGAGAAGTGACTTGCCCAGTAATTAAGGGTTGGAGGGGAAACTGAGTCCAGATCTACCTTAGTCTGATTCTCTGCTTCTTGGACTCACTTTTTTCAGGGGTAGGTAAGTTGTCCAGGGCCACACAGCCAGAAAACAGTAGTGACAGGTCTGAACCCTTCTGACTCCAGGGATCATGATCAGTTGTCTGGTGCAGGGCAAATGTGCACCAAATGTGGACTAACTCGGCAGCACCTCCTCTCCGGCCCGTCCCCTACTCTTCCGTGGGTTCCTGCTGGTCTGGACCCCCACAGGCATCTACAGGTCAGGGGGAGGGCTGACAATTCCTTCTCCCAGCTCCTTGTGGCTGCCAGAGAAGCAGGTGGCTTCCCCTCATCTCCCATTCAAAGGGTGTTGAGCTTGCAGAAGGCAGATGAATGAGCTCCTTAGCCAGGGAAGATTTTGTTGCTAAAATACACGGTCTGATTACAAGTGATTGAGGGGCTGGAGAGAGAGAGTGTAGTTGGCTGTGATTTGTTCTGATTTGAAGTAGTTCTAAACAAGTCACCAGGAGGCAGGCATGGGGGTGGCCAGGTTCAGCTGCACGGAGCTTTGGCAATGATACATTTTCTGTGGACACCAGGGCCGTGGCTGACAATTCCGGACAGGGCTTTCAGACAGTGTTTGAAATCAGATTTGGTACATTTATCTTGTCTCTTTCCACTTGGCATGAAAGCCTCTCCTTTTTTTTTTTTTTTTTTTGTCTTTCTCGCTCTCTTTTCTTTCTTTTTTCTCTTTACATATATATGTGTGTGTGTGTGTGTGTGTGTGTGTGTGTATATATATACGTATATATATATATTTTTTCTTTCTGCTCGCTTCAGCATCGGAAATGAGCTGCAAATTAAGTGGAGGTGGTTTGGGAGAGCAGAGCCAGCCTGGTGTGGAATAATGATGTTATCTGTGGCCCGAGAACAGCCGTGGCACTGCCTCCCATGTCTGCCTGACAAGGAGAATCTGCTTGGGGAAATTCATCCTGTCAAGATAGAAGGCTGTAATTGGGGCCAGTGATTCATGATCCTGTTACGGGTTCATGAATACATTCATCTTCCAGATTTATCTCATTTCTAAAATCCATGATCGGCCGTTTCAACCAGGGGTGGTGGTGGGGGGTG